>NC_056733.1:42957425-43207425 GCF_019279795.1 Protopterus annectens
AGAATTTGGTTAAGAGGAGGGGATGGGAGACAGAAATATTTGCTTTTCTCATTTCAGATCTGTTCCTGCAGCTGTATCTATGTCAAATTCTGCTGCTTCTAAAAAATGAGCTATTGCTAATTCCTCTCCCTCTGATAAAGATAGAAAATCTGTTTATAAATTTGATAAGAGGATTTGTTCTTCTGCCACTTTAACCTTTAGAATTTTAAAATATCAAATTCTAAAGGCTAAAGTGGCAGTTCTTCTGTATCACAGCTAACTAAACATTCCTTAAAGTGTTGTTATGACTGTGCTGACTTTGTCAAAACAACAGATTCTGCTTCTGTCATGAGGAGGTTTGCTTGGAGGTGCACGTAGATGTTTTTTGAAGATGTTAAATCTGAAATGGTAAAGTCTCACTTCAATAAAGAGATTTTGTTTGGCCCTTCTGTTTGGGTACTCAGGTACTCAATACAGTTTGATGAAAGAGGGAAAATAATCCAAGGGTCACTCAGATTTTTTCAGCCCTCCTTCTCCATGTTTACTAAAACCATTTATTGCAAACTCAGGTTACTGTTTTAAAAAGCAAAATAAACAGTCCAGACAGACCTCCATCAAGCAGAAGTACATGAAAGTTCAAAGAAAAAGGAAGGAACCTTCCATGAAAATAGGCAATCCAGTAATACAGAATGACTATTGCAGCATTCCTACCCCCTATCCTACTACCTGTTTTAAATCTGTCCTAGAACAAGGTTCTTCACCTTCCTTTTAGGTATCAGATTGTTTCAGACAAATGGGTGTTAAAAGTTGTTCAGTGGGGTTACAGATGGCAGTAGGTAAAGTTTACCTCCTTTTCAGGGGAATCTCAATCATCCTCCACATTAATCATCAGCCAAATGATTTCTGTGCGGTTATAGAACCAGTTCCTCCATATATATGTGGAGGAAAGGATTTTATTCAGGAATGTTTCTGGTGCCAAAGAAGGATATGTCTTTTAGACGAGTTCTTGAGTTGTCCTTTCTGAACCTGTTTGTGAAATTTCTAAAGTTCAAAATGCTATTATTACATCCCTATTGCCACATATGTCAAAAGTTTTCTGTGTCTGGATTGCACCATCAGTTCTCTGCATTTCCCTTTTAAACCAGCTCTAGGGGTATCCACAAACTATTTATCTCCTACGAAAGCCCATGAAAGAATGCATGGTGTTCACATTTCTTTTTAGACCACTTATCTTTCCAGATTTTTTCTTCAAAGTGTCAGCTGTCCATACATGATTAATAAACCTCTTTATCAGTTTAGGATTCCAGGTCAACATTCAAAAGTCCTCCTTGATTCCTTTTTCACATGATAGTGTTCCTAGGTTGTCTTCTGGATATCTCCATGTAAAAGGCATTCCTTCCTCAGGAAAATGTATACCTGTACCTGGAACTGATCACAAGCTTCTCCATTCAGTCCCAGACTTCTGCAAGATAATACCTTAGGATACACAGGGTGATGACTTCTGTGATTCTCATGATTCCCTTTGCCAGATTACATATGAGAAAAATTCATTGTTTCTGGAAAGCAGTATGGTCCCCACATCTTAACCCCTGACATTTCAAATTTCAGTGTTGAGCTCTATAAAAAGAGAGGTGCTTTGGAGGAGAAACCACATAGCTTTGAATCCATGTTTTCTTTCTTGCTGATTATCCCTGCTTAGTCTGTAACAACAGATGTATTGGATTTCGCATGTGGAGCTGTGTTTATGGGGCTAGAAGTGCAGGGTCTATTGGCAGACCAAAGAACATCCGTGTAAACGAGACGTTATCTGTTATTCATGCTGTCAATTCTCTGAGTCATCTGTGATCTTTAGGACCACTTCATATGATCAGGGACAACACCACAGTGATGAGGGTCTTTCAAGATGGCTGCACATTGAGTAGCAGCTTAATTCTAGCTACAGACACGACTTCCAGTAACCTAGAGGAAAACGTAAGACAACTCCATACAGACTTGATTAAAATAAATGAAACACTGATGGAGTATGTGATGATATGAATGTCAGACTGATTTATACAAGATGCTTGTATTCCAAATGTATTAGGACTGTATGTCATTTGTATATCAGACTGATTTTATACAGATGCTTGTGCTGAAAATGTATTTGTGAGCTTTGCTTGTGTTAAAATCTATCAACAGTGCACCCTGCTGAAATGATGAGAAATGTACATGTATCATTGCAGCTGAATTAAATGTATGTGTTTTAATAGATGATACTGGCACAACAGAGGTTAACTTTAAGAAAAATAAGGGGAATGTAAATGAACTGTTAAACCCTTAAAAGGCACCACACAGTGCTGACTAGGACCAGGGATGCATGTTCTGGGGAAGAGCCTTTGTCCATTAGCTCAGTGAAAAGAGGGGAGTCCCCAGGCACTGCCATAAACATTTGGATATCTATTATAGCCATCTGTGCTAATCCCTTTCTCAGCTTCAGTGGGGAATATTGTTAGAACCTAGAGTCAGGTGACCAGATGAGGTAATTCTGCCAGCCCTCTTGAAAATTATATTTTAGATACTGCAAAGAGAAATCTCAGAGTATTGAGTGTTCTGTTTTGGAAGCCTGACTAGAAAGATCCTCACGCACAGCATCATGCCTTGTGGTAGTAACTAACTTAACTAGGGAACAGTAATTCTCTTAGATTAGTCAGGGGTATAGTGAAGCTTAGTTTAGCTATTGTTTTTCTTTATTTGTCTGAGTCTGTCCATCAATGTTCTTTTCAGTATTTCCTGTGATCTGAACTCCGTGGTTTACTGTGAATACATATTCAGTATTTTCATCTACTTTTATTATTTATTATTAAATATATTTAAAACTTTTATTGTGGCTAGCCCTTGTAGAAAGTATCTAACCTTGAAGAGTGTTTATATTTATTTGGTGACACTGTGTGTCCCACTTCAGAAGATCTAGCCATCTTGGTGAACTACTACCATTTGTATTAGTATTAATATTACACAGTATACTTGTATGGACTTTTAAGAACCTTATAATAACTGACTGGTGGTAGTGATAACTACCTTATTGTCTGGGCAAAATTGGTAGAGTCAGTAATCTGTGCCAGCCTTTCCCAGGTATGTGTGTGTGAAAATTAAATCTTAAAGAGTGTGTGTCATTTACTTGGGGCAGGGACTCGAAGCACTGGGTTTACAGAGAGGGTTCTGGAGGACTTGGCCTGGACACTCGGCTGAGGACCTAAGTCTACAAAAAAGAAAGAGACATACAGACTCCGGGCTGAGTGTGTTCCCTGTGTGCTCTTAAGGGAAATTGTACTTGATGCAGAGAAGTCTGCATCTGGAAATACTGAGTGTATTTATTTGTATTCCAAATGCACATCATTCTCCAGTGTCATTGGTGAGGATTCAGGCTCCTTGATTACTGGCCAGTGTGAGGACAACACATATTGATGGGCATCACATACTGGTAGCAGTAATGGGCATCACAGAATATATCAGCTTAAATAACAGAAGGCTGGAAAAATGGAAGAAGCTTTAAACAGATATTCAGGTGAGGTGATAAAACTGCAAAAATGCTGGCTGAATATGAGACTGTTCAAGAAGAGATGTTTCAGAAAAATAATAGAATTAGAGGACAAAGCTCGTAGGGAAAACCTGAGACTTTCTGCTGTACCAGAGAAGTTGGAAGGAACAGACTGTATTAATATTTTGAAAGTACAAAGAAGCAACTGGACTCATATTCCACAGGAGGAGTTGTGAATTGAAAGGCACTTTGTGTGTATGCTCCAAACTTGGCTATGACAAAGCAAACTAGACCTTTAATAGTAAAACTGCAATCCTACGAGCAGAATGTGTTGATTCTGACAAAATTATGGCAGAAGGGCAAATTACTAAAAGTGGGAAACAGCAGAGTGTTTGTGGAGAATGATTCCACACTTTACACCAGGCAGAAGAGGAGTAAATTTATTCCACTTTTCAGGGAATGTCAAGAAACATGTGCAGCATTCAAACTGCTGAACCCAGCTGTCTTCAAAATATTTCTTCCTGGAGGGACAAAAACATATTTTGGTGCAATACATGCTAAGGAGGAAATTGTCCAGCAAAACGTGAGCTGTGAAATAGGAGATTCTGTTTCTTGTTCTTCTGGTAAGAAAGACCACAGAGAGACTGTGCCAGTGAAATCTTTTTTAATGTTTCAACAGAAAATGCTTGAGAGAGGGAAAACAAGTACACAACGGTTAGCTAGAAGAATCGAGAGTTTGTTGGAAATGAAACAGAGACAGGATATGGGAGATTGAGATGAACAGAAATAAAAACAGTAACCTGGAAATTGACAAATGTGGGATTACAAAGTAATACTTATATTTTGGGAAACATGAAAAAACAAGAAAACCTGGAGATATTGGGCTTTTTTGACTTTGAAAAACTTGTAAAGGATTGTAAAGCATATGCCCTACTTCATGTCATTAATGTTTGGAAAAATACTTAGAAAAGGAAAAGAGGGAGAAACTTAACTGTAAGTAAAACAGTTTTGTTTCTTAATTGTAATATTTCTGTAGTGTATGATTTTCTTTGCATGGTATAAAGTTTACTCAGTTGTTTTTAAGTGTAATGTGGATACTAATGTAAAGAGGTGCTCCTGTTTTTCCCTTCATCTTTCTTTCTCCTTATTTAGTTTTAAGAAATGTAGGCACTGCAGTACAAAAAAAAAAAGAAGAATATAAGAAAAGTCTGGTCAAAAGAGCATGACAAAAGACAAACTGATGCACTTTTTTCTCAATCTTCCATAGAGGAATGACTGGATTAAGGCCCTTAGCTTTATCTAGTAACATGTTTTAAGAGAAAGCAAGTAAATGAAAAAGAACATTGAATATTATAAAGCTTTTTTTCTAGCAAATAAATGTATGCTTTGGTAGCAACTTTATATCTGGTCTACATGTCTCTATGGATACAATCTGATAAAGAGAAATGGCCAGGAGATAATGTTTTCTGAAGGCATTCAAGTGGTTTTCTAGCTGGGAGAGTTATACAGGTAGGACAACACCTGACAGCACTTAGTAGAAGCACAGGCATTACCATGCATCTTAACATGAATAACCTTTCTTTTAGATTAACCCAAGTTTGTGAATGAGGCTGTCAGTTTGGGACACTTGTTCCTATTAGGAGGGTAAAACCTCAATATTTGAAGGTGTACATAGTTTTGTGTGTTAGTATTAATAGGTTTTAGGGGGTATTGAGGGTGTCTTTGTTTTTTTTTTTTGTTTGAGGGCTTTCAGTAAAACAGAGAGTTTTGTAAGATGTGAAATGGGCTGAAATGGATATGACAAGAAACAACTGTATAAAAGATCAACCTGACAAATAGTGTATGTGTGTAACACAAAAACTGGAACTAGACATTTACAAAAAAGCTGTTACACATAAAGGGGGGAAATATTTTTAACGCTGATGCTTTCTATCATTTCTTTAAGTGCCAATGGTCTCACAGATAAATATAAAAAAGAAAGAGTAGTGAACTATATTAAAAATGAGTGCAGATAGTTATGCTGCAGGAGACACACTTGGAAAGAACTGAACATGCAAATTCGATAAAGAAGGATTTTCAGGATGGTTATTCAGAGGAATACTTGGGACAAAGGAGAAGAAGATTACTTGCATTAATTAAATAAGAGTAGCTCCAGTTGTGACAGAAGAGGATAAAACAGATAATAATGGTAGATCTGTAGCACTAAGGGGCTACAGGCAAGGGAGGAGGATTACACCTAAAATTGCTATAATGGAGCTAAGAAATTTCTGGGAGAAATAATCAGCTTTCAGCAAGGAATATTACTTATTGGTGGGGACTGGAATTTGATTTGCAGTAGTGAAGATGTGTCTGGTGGCCCAGAAGGGGAAATATAACAAAGGATGGGTACATTTTTGAAGAAAATTATGAAAATATGTGGCATGGAAGATGTGAATTCAGTATTAGCAGCTCTGAGTGACTTTGCATATTATTCTCCAAGATACAAAAATTGGGCTAGGCTAGACAGAATTTACATTTCATAGGAACATGTGCATTTAATTGAAGGTGCATCCAATAATCATTTCAGATCATGCGCCACTAATAACTAAAATAAAAACACAGTGTAATAAAATAAAAATGAGAAATTGATGTTTTCCCACTTATCTTTTGAAAGGAGAAGAATTTAAAGAATGGATAGTGGAGATTCTTCAGGAGCTATTAGCAAAGATAGACATTTCTTTTGAAAATATAGCTAGGGAGTGGGTGGAGTTTAGAATTAGGGTGGAAATAAAAGAAAAAGAGATATGATTAAGAAGAAACAAGAATTGTTTAGATGGAATGACAAGTGTTAAAATATCACAGAATTGGGGAAATTTCACAGAACACTAAGAGGAGGAATTGCAGAATGCTAAACAGAAAATAAGGGATTACTTTGATAATAAGCATGAGTTTATAAAGATTGCTTTTAAGCAACTGTCTTTTGATAATAATTCTAGAGCACAACATTTTTAGCACGACGACTCAGGCAACAGAAAGTAGAAATGGCTGTCGCTATGCTTAGGAAGCCTGTAACAAGGAAGATAAGATATCCATTAGAGGCAAAAGAAATATTTTGGAAATTCTATGAAAGTCTATATAAAGCAGAGAAATATGGAAATCAAGAAAATGTACAAATGGAAATGTTTATGGTAGAATTAAATATGCCAAGGTTAGTGGTAGATGAGGTTGAATTGCTAACAGATAAGATAGGAGGAAATGAGATAAAAATGGTGATGTATAACCAGTCCACAGAAACTTCCCCAGGAATAGATAGTATTCCTATAGAAGTTATGGAGCTAGGAGGGAAAAAAAATGATAAAGATATGGAAGATTTTGTTTAACAATATTTCAAGAGGAGGAAAAGACTCATCAGAAATCATACAGGCCCACACTATACTAAACAGTGATTATAAAGTGTGTATGTCTATAATGGCTAAAAGAATGGCGTTAGCGATGACAAAATTGATAGATATGGATCAGTGTGGCTTTGTAGAGGAGAGGCAAATATTTTGACAACATTAACAAAACATTGATCCAGAGGGAAGCAGAATGTAAGAAAATATCACTGTTGTTGGTGGGTCTTGATGCAGAGAAAGCATTTGACAGTGTAAGCTGGGACAATGGAAGCATCTGCATTCCCTGTTAAAATTATAGGGTTGAGTAGCAGGAAATATGAGGGATCAGAGGTGAAAATTAAAGTGGGTGGGTTCCTGTCTGATAATTTCTATTTGAACAGAGGAACCAGGCAGGGGCACCGTCTTTATCTGCATTATATTTAGAAAATAAATCACTCAGAAATTCAAGGATATAATTGGTATGGTAGTCAAGAAAAGCTGTCTCTATTTGTCAATATTTTTTTATACCTGACAAAACCAGAAAAGGATATTTCAGTATTGTGGAACATTTTGAGACAGTTTCACATCTTTTTGGGATACAAAACTAATGAAGCTTAAACAAAGGCAATGACTATAAATTATGTGCCCACACATGAATTGGTTCAGCAATATCTATGTTTATGGGGACATGATAAAATGAAGTACTTAATGAGCATGGATTAAAAATGATTCTGATGTGACAGCTAAGGATATGTGGGAACAGAAAACAAAAGATAATATAAAAACTGAGAAATTGGAAGCTTTGTTATATGAATATGGATAGTAAGATAGAAGCAGTTAATATGTTTTTAGACCCTTTAGAGTTATATACAGGCATATTTTGTATCAACCAGAGGAGAAGTTGTGGATATCAATTAATAAAGAGCTGAAGGATTTTATGTGGTAGGGGAAGACGGCAAGTGTCAAGTTGGATAAGCAGCTTCTTCCAGTAGAACAAGGCGGATTGGGATTAGATATCAGAGCATAGGCAAAGAGAAAGAAATAGGGGGGTCCTAAATGAGCACTTGTAGAGTTTTTAGTGGCCTCTAGAACAAAAGCTGCTCTTAAAAAGGGAATAATTACCAGAGCATATAAAAGATTGCATGATAACTATAAGAATCAATCAGAGGAGCTTAGAAAGGATTGGGAAGAGAGATTGGATAAGTGATTCAGAAAGAAACAGTGGGGGATATGTGTATATGTCTCCCAAATATGCAACAAAATCTAGAAAATTTAGGATTTTTGCTTGGAAATATTTATATAGATATGTTTATACAAATATATATATATATATATATTTATATAGATATGTTTATGCAAATATATATATATATATATATATATATATATATATATATATATATATATATATATACACACCGCACACACACATATTTATGTGTGTGTGTGTGTGTGTGTGTGTGTGTGTGTGTGTGTATATATATATATATATATATATATATATATATATATATTTATATATTTAGACACACACACACACATACATACACATACATACACATTTATTTTTCTATCTTTACCTTATGATGACCATAACCTTCCTTTTTTCAGTTGTAAGAAAGTCATGAAGCCTTTGCCTCTGGTTTTCTCAGCTAAGGAACTTATTCATCCAGCACCATAGGTGCTTTTGTAAGGAGTCCAAGGCTTTTGGGAGACAGCCCAGCTGTTTTAATTTGGCAGGATATAAGCCATACAGCTAAGGCTACTGCAACAGTGATTTATTTAAGCATTTGCTGTTATGCTAAGCTTATTTACACAACTGTACTGTCCTAATATTTGCAGTATAAGAGCTTGAATGCAGATCTCTGTCCCGGCAAGATCATATAACCAAGATGAAGTTATTCTTCCTTGCTCTGGTGCTTGTGGAATCAATGAATACTCTTCTTTCTACAATCTTTGTTTTCCTTTCCTCCACAGTTTAGTTAAGACTTTTTCTGTATGTTTTTTGTTGCATAATCAGTCCACTGACCTGTCTGTTGCCTAATGAAGAACAGAGTCCCCCAACCAAGTTGTTTTCTGGAATATTGGGAAAGCAGAAATTTTTCCCTTTTGTCATGGTCTTCAGTGCCTACTAGCTTCCTTCTAATTTCTTCCTATGCACTTCTTTTCCAACCACTTTCTTTCTTAAATCATGCTTTTGTATTATTGTTAACTCATCTGCATGGCAGGTAAGAGTATCATCTATCTCCTCCATCCTTTTGTTGTTAGCTTTAATATAGTCTGAAATAAACCAAAATTGTGTGCTGCTGCTCAAAGGTCCAAACCCAGAAAACGAAATATAATCCACAGAGAAAAAACAAGGAAGGACCACCAAGCTGCTGAAAATTAACTTATTTTATTCACAAACAAAACAGGATGAGCGCTTTCACGTGTATAAACACGCTTCTTCAGATCTCAAATACCAACTCAATTCATCATCTTAACTAATCAATTAAAATCACCTAGATCAATTTAAACTAAAATAGTTAATTATACAAAGCAATTACAGCTACAATTCATAATCTATTAAAATCATATATACAGAAAAGCATTCAAAGTACATAGCAGCAAAACTACCATGAGTTGTATAATAAAAAACATACATTTTAACACAACTTGTTGTTTTGCTTATTTCAAAGGTCGCGCCTCCAATGCTGGTCTTATGCTTACGTAACTATTCAAACAGGCTGAACATGTGCTCATAGCTTAAAGATCCACTTTAGTTCTACTAACTCAAGGTGGTTGTCCTGATTCCCCCCTTTTATTTATAACAACAATTTGCAAAACTATAAAATTAAAGGTATGTGTATTAAACTGTGCAACATGTTTAGCTAATGCGTTTTGTTGATTCAAGTTTCTAATATCATAGAGATGATTATGTACTCTGTCCCTTAACCTCCTTGTAGTCTTGCCAATGTAGACACAGTCACAACAATTGCACCTTGCAAGATATACTAAATTAGTACTATTACAAGTAGCACTAAACCTAGGTGTCAATACAAAATCCAGAGTTGGATGGCGAAATATCTGTGTAGTGGATCTCGCTTGGCACATATTACAGTGCCCACAGGGGAACGTACCAGTTCTTGAACCCCCAGTAATGTCACATGAAATAGCCCTGATACTTCGAATTTCACCTTTACATAAAAGCTGCTTTAAATTTTTATTATTATTTTATGAGAAGGGTAATGAAAAGTATGACACTGCTAAGTACATTTGAGAATTATCATTTGAGGGTATAGTAATTATTAGCCAATGAGGGTCAAATTCTGAGATGGAATTTTCTTGTTTTTGAAGTCAGACTTATAAAGAATTAGAGTGCCTCTGTCTGCTGTCTTTCCAGGTCTTGCATTAAGTAGTACTTATAGCCTGGGAATAAGTCAGTAATGTAATTTTTCTCCCAGGACTCTACAATTTCAACAATAACTGGTGAGTGATGGTTTAGAAGGGTATTGCAGTTTGTTGCTCATACTACCTGCACTTCAAAGCTAGAATGTTAATGTCTTTGAAGCTTTGATGTGATGTATGCCTCATTTTCATGAGTAGGAGCCACGTAGACTGCTCTACTTCTTACATTTTTGTGTTTTCTGTGGTAAGGTCCAGCATAGTACTTCCCTTTGCCAATATAATGACATTGCAGTAGATCATTTGCCCTTCCCTCTGCTAACTTGGATTCAGATAGCTTTTTGGGCACTGTAATGTCATCTGGGATGAAGAATTTGCAACTAAAGATCTGATGTTGTTAATCTTCGTTCATTCCTTACTGATGGGTTATCGGTTCTGTCCTCGGAACCAAGCCGGACTTATAATAAGATCGCATCAGCCAAAAACTCTTGAGCCAAGATCCTACCCCACAATACTCTGCTCACTGTTACCTCAGATCTCGCTTGTCACGTTGCTGTACAGCCGTGTTAAGCCTTCTCTCTCAGCTAAGTGTTTGATTTTTTTAAGTTTTTCTACTATTAGTGTTTAGAAAGTTTTCAATTCTTCACTATCTTTATCCTCTTACCCTATCACAACTTTTAGACTCTCTCCCTATAGTATTTTCCTTTTTATTACCTTTGAGGCAATTCTCCATTACCATCATTGGTAATTCTCCCTCTCCCTTCCTTACCCTTCTGGGTAGTTTCTTAACCTTTTAGTAGTGTTGTAGTTTCTCCCTTGAGAAAAGTAGTGTTGGTTTCAAACAATGTACAGAATGCGGCCGTAAGTTACCACTTTCTGATGGCCATGATTTGTGCGTTTATTGTCTGAATGTTTTCCACCTTTCAGTGGACCCTCCCTATGGGATTTGTAGAAATTTCTTGACTAGGACTTTGAATGAAAAGAAGAATAAGCTTATTCTAAAAGGCCTCCTTAAAATTCCTTTCTGCGAGGCTATCTCTGGGTCAAGTGGCTCACCCTCTCCTTCTAAACCCCATAAGAAGCATTCTTCATCTTCCTCCTTGAGGTCAGTCACTTCATCTATCTCTGGGGATCACAAGAAGTCGACTCACAAAAAGGTAAAAATTTCAGGCCCGGTGCTGCCATCTGTGGTCATTTTGGCCCCAGCCTCGGCACCACCCCAGTTTATTCTCACTCCAGCTATGTCCTCTTCATCAACACCAGCACCGAAGTTCCCGGTGCAGACACTTATGGCTCCGACAGCTTCGTCGCAGCATTTTTCGGCACCGATTATGCCGATGCAGACCCTCTTAGCACTGTCTCTACAGGTACAGTCTTCTTCGACACCATTCGTGCAGACTCCTTCGGCTCTGTCCTTGCCGATGAAGTCAACTTCTGGGATACTGCCCTCTAAGGTGTAGACGCCTTCGGCACCAACCTGCTCGGTGCAGCCACTTTTGGCACCATCATTACTGGTGCAGACAGCTTCTTCGACAGCACCATATTCATCGGTACAGACTTTTGCCACAATGCCCTTCATGGTGCAGACACCCTCAATGCCTATGGCTTCACCTTTGTTGGAGCAGATACTTTCAGCACCATTCTCCTCAGTACAGAAACCCTCGGTTCTGGGCTGTGCACCACACAAACTCGCAAGGACCAAGTACTCTCCCTCCTTAGATCCTTTTGTGAGAAGTCAGTACAGCCCCTGTTTAGACAGGCCAGAATCACCATCAGGTCTCTCTATGAGGTTGACAAGGAGCCTCTCAGAACAGGATGTGTTGTGGCTTGTCAGTCAGTTGCTTGTGGCCAGGGGTCCCGTCTTAAGCTGCTCCCCCTCTTGCACGTGACCACAGACTGCTACTTACACTCCTCCTTTGACTTACAGGGAAGCATTGAAGCCCCTTCCTCCAACAGTAGCTTCCCTTCCTTCAACACCAACAGTGGACCTCACTTTGGAGCCGGAGTCGTCCTTGTGGACCTCGGTGCACTGAGATCTTCTCAGGCTAGCGGCTGTGCCATGGGGGAAGGTGTTCTTGGTTTGACGACAATTTTTTCTATGACACCCTCTGGGAATCCTCCTCCACTCATACTCCACAGTCCTCTTGAGACTCCCAGTCTGGGGGTCGGCTCGTCGGAGTGGGGTGTGACTCCAGTTCCGAGGTTGTCTTGCTCTGTTCCAGGCTCCCATCCCTCTTCGGGCAACTGGCCTTTCAGGTCATGGAGAGGGCACTTGCTTCTGCTGGCAAATCATCCCTGTCAGAGTCCTTGCTCCCCTCTCTGCCACAGCTGTCGCAAGCCACAACTACCAGACCCCTGGCACAAGTGCCTCAGGTTCTCCCCCTCAGGAGATCCCATCCTCGCAATCTTCCCCAGAGCTCCCCACTGAGGAAGTCCCTTGCAAGGCTTCATGCAAGTGGAAGCACATGGACTCCACTGAGGATTCTCTAACTGAAGATACAGACTGTGATGATGGGGAATGGTCCCCATGGTCACCCTCTGATGAGGTGTCCTTAGGTGACATCCTTGAAATCCTAAGACAGATGAGCAATCCGTATTCCTGCAGGCCTTTCATGCCCATTCCCATACTTCCTGGGTTACCCCACTGGCTGATGAGCTTGTTCATCTCATCGTCCAGTGTGCATGGAAGGCTCCTGACACTTTGGAAGCTATACCTCGGAGGCCTGACAAAATTTTATCTCCCCCTGCTGAACATCCTCATTGGTCCAAAGGTCTTCCAGTAGATACCATGGTGGTGGCGGCTGCAACTAAAAAAGACTTGGCAGAAGAGAGCCAGACTGTCCATCTGCCCAACAAGGAGTTGCGGGCGATAGACTCGGGAAGCATGTGTTTGCTTCATCGACCTTCGCTGTAAGGTCCCTGAACTATCTGGCACACTTTACAAGGCTTCAGAGAGACCTTATTAACCAACTCTCTGAAACTTTGGTAGGAGCTGTTTCTGATGACGTGTGCAACAACGTAGCCTCTCAGACAGCGACCCTGGAATCAATATCCAATACTTCCATGCGCCTCATTTCACACAACGGAAGGAGCGGCTAAAGTGGCAGACACAGGAATAGTCATGAGACGTCATGCTTGGATGCACCTTTACGACTTTGCGGACTCCTTTAAGTCTTCCTTTATGAATGCCCCCATCGGGGCCGCCTCATTGTTTGGCCCAAAGATTAAAGATACGAACAAGATGGTAAGACCCTGTCTGCCATTGATGTCTGACACTCCACCCCTCAACGATTCTTCTCCAGAAATCAACGAAGCAGGAAGATGTGGCACAGAAAATCACAGGGCTCTTTCCGTGATGCACGTGACAAGTTCTCCCCTAAGGGCAGAGGGGGAAACTCTAATGGAATATGCCCCTTTTGGGGCAGGGGAGGTCCATGAAACTGGGGTTCCAGAGATTCTTTCTCTGGGCAACTCTACCAGCGCTCCTGAAATGTTGCCCGATGGCTTACCTCTGGAAGTGGTCGGGGGTCATTTTTCCTTGTACCCCACTGCCTGGTGAACCATAACCACTGATTCTTGGGTACAACAAATAATATCCAGAGGCTACCGCATTCCCTTCCATCTCTGTCCCACTTTACCCAGAAATTTACCTGACGTCCCACCCAGTCAAAGGGAAGCAGCAGCACACGAAATCCGAAAGCTGCTACAAAAGAGAGTCACCCACACGGTCCACCCAGACCAAATAGGATCCAGTTTTTACTCAAGATTCTTTTTAGTGCCAAAAAAGACAGGGGACTGGAGACCAATTCTGGATCTCAGCACACTAAATAAATTTGTAAAAACAGAGAAATTCTGGATTGTTACGGTTTAGTCTATCCTTCCTCTTTTGGAAGAAGATGATTGGATGTGCTCTATAGATCTTCAAGATGCATATTACAATATAAAAGTGGGCAAGCGCTCAAGAAGATACCTCCACATCTGCATAGGAGCCAGTCACTACCAATTTTGAGCACTGCCCTTCAGTCTCTCTACAGCCCCCCGAGTGTTCACCAAATGCATGGCAGTGGTTATCGCTCACCTGTGACTTCATGGATTCCAGGCATTTCCATACCTAGACAACTGGCTTCTTACCGCCCCCACCGTCTACTGGAGGAAGCCCTGGTTTAGACTCTTCTCACAGCTCAGCGCCTGAGAATCACTATAAACTGGGAGAAGTCCAACATGACCCCTGTCAGTATTATGAATTCATCGGAGTTCTGTTGGACACGAGGAATTGCACAGCATCTCTTCTGGATCACAGACTTCAAAGAATAAGACAACAGGTTCAGCTGCTAATCTGTTACCACAAATCTTCTTCTGCTCAGTCCGTACTCCAACTCTTGGGATCGATGGCAGCCTTGATCACCGTTGTTCCTCTGGCCAGGTTCCACATGAGATTTCTTCAGTGGCTACTTCTCACTCAGTGGTACCCTCTACAACACCCTTTGTCTTTTCAGATAAGTATAACTCAGAGATGCAAGCAAGATTTCCTGTAGTGGATGTCTCAAAATCCCCTACAATGGTCTCGCCCCTTCAGCCCCCATCAGCCAAAAGCCACGGTGACCACAGGTGCCTCCCTGATGGGGTGGGGGGGCTATGTCAGGGAAACTCGGTCCAAGGCACCTGGTCAGAGACAGGGGCTCATTTGCATATCTATGTCCTGGAACTGAGGGTGGTGCTACTAGCAGTGCAAGCATTTCATTCGATCCTTCCATCAGGGACTATTGCAATCCAGTCAGACATGTCAGTAGTCTGGTACATCAACAATCATGGGGGCACCAGATGTTATCCGTTATGGTGAGAGGCCTTGAGAATATGGCAATGGACGATAGCTTCCAACTACTTTCTAACTGCAATGCACATTCCCGGGAGCTCCAACATGATAGCGGACAAATTCAGCAGGTGCATTCTACAACCTCATGAGTGGTCCCTCAATGCTGTGATAGCGGCCAAAATCAGAGGTATCAGCCTCTGCTGTTCATGTTCATTTAGCTGCCATTTCTAATTTCCACATTGGCTTCCAGGACTCTTCACTCATGTCACACAGACTCTGTAAGACTTTCTTGAAGAGCATTTTTCACCTAAAACCTCCCTTTAGAGAACCAGCACAACCTTGGCTTTGGTTCTGCAAGCCCTAACAGCACCCCCCTTTGAACCTGCATCTTCATGTGATTTAAAGTACCTCTCTTGGAAAACCTTGTTTCTGGTTGCTATCACATCAGCCAGATGTCTGTCAGAACTTCAAGCCTTATGCATCAAACATCCCTACCTTATTTTCCATAAGGATAGAGTCTAATTGAGAACTAATTCTTCATTTTTACCGAAAGTGGTGTCAGAGCGGTCTATCAAACCAGTCTATTGTCCTCCCAGTATTTTTTCCTAATCATTCTAACAAGGGAGAGTATTGCCTCACAAAGTAACTTTGGTAACTATTGATGTGGAATCCTTGTACACAGTGCTTCCTCGCAATTACTGTATAACAGCAGCTATGGAGTCTTTTAAGAAACATAATCAGGGTACACAGGCACAACTGCAAAAGTTAAGCAAGCTCATTAATCTTGTACTGGACTTCAATTTCTTTACTTTCAATGGCAAGCACTTCAAACAAAAAACTGGTATAGCAGTGGGGGCTGCCATGGCTCCCAGCATAGCTAACATAGCCCTGGGCAAATGGGAGGAGGACTTTGTGTTAAACAACACAGACTACATGCAGCATATCACATGCTATTTACATTTTATTGACGATGTCTTTATTGTGTGGGAAGGTGACATCTTGCAGCTTGGAGATTTTATCACTTACCTCTATCAAACAACCCCTTTCCTGAAGTTTACCTCTTCCCATAGCTGTACTTCAACCACTTTCTTAGATATGCAGATTTCCAAGGACACCAACAATAACAGAATCACCACTGATCTATTCAGAAAATCAATGAGGGTTAACTTATTACTCCACAGTAAAAGTGTACCTCCTACAAAAAACAAGTATAATGTAGTAAAGTCCCAAGTCTATAAATTAGCTAGAATTACCACAGAGATGGAACCATTTTTGAGAAACTTGAACAACTTAGAGAATGATTTTCTAGTGAGAGGCTATGAAAGTCAGATGTTAAAAAAACATCCTGGAACCCATTATAGAACTGAAAAGGACTGAAGCACCTTCACTCAACCTCCCCAGTAGAAAAATGTTAAGTAATCCCACAGAGAATAACAAATGCAAAAATAGCTGCATCCTGACATACACTTTGGGTTATCACAGTATCAAAAATATTATTGAAGAAAACTGGGACATTGTCACAGGAAACCCTTTTCTGATTAACATCTTAGGGGAAGCCCCGTCATTTGTTTATAGGAAGGCCAGGAATATTAGAAGTTTTGTTGAATTTAAACCTAGACCATGTGAGAAAAGCAGTAAAAGATGTAAAACTAATTGTACATTTTGTATATTTATACAACAAGGTGATAGTTTTTATTGCCCTTATTTAAAGAAGATCATTAAAACCAGTGCAGGGGGTGACTGTAACACTAATAAAGTAATTTACAGGACACAGTGCAATGAATGTGATGCATTCTATGTGGGCAAGACTGTAAATAAACTCAAGCAAAGGATTTCATGTCATCTGTCAGAAATCCGCTATGGATGTAAAAATAATGCACTAGCCAAACACCTTTCTCTTCATAAAAGACACACAGGTTTTAAGTTCCAGATCCTGGATCGCATAGACATGGGTGATCTTGAAGGAGACATCCCGAATATTCTGGAGAAACATGAACTCATGTGGCAATTAAAGCTGAACTCTTTTAGAAAGCCTGGACTAAGCTGCAAGTGTATATATAAACTTTGGAACTCTCTTAGAACACAACTACAAAAGATGGGTTATCAAAGATCAACGTTATCATGGGAATTTATGATTCTACATATTCCTCCAAGAGAGCTTTCTAGATCACAAACTATAATATGTATGAATATTTTTTTGCTGATGAAGTTGTATATAGCTACAAATTGGTTAGAACCAGATAAGACATCATGGGATAATTTTAAGCTTGTGGCTATAAAGCATATATTAGCACATAAATTACTCCTGAAGCAAAGTAACAAAAATATTAATAACCCGAAAATATGGGAAAAGGTTTTTAATATTATATTAGCATAATACTGTTATTAGGAATATATTAAAGTTTGGATGTATATGTGGAGGAAATAATGTTTTGGAACCATGTATGATATGTATGGATGCAAAGTACTTCTACAATTGTGTTGGCTTTGTTTTTTTTTTCCCTGGTGTTTTCTTTTTTGGAATAATGACGATTTTTATATGGAAGCATTTCGCGTAGATATTGTATATAGTTTTTATAGTAATAGTAGTGAATTATGTGTGTGATTTTATTGTATTTGGAAAATATATATCAATAAAAATTTATTATGGAAAAAAAAAGAAAGCCTGGACTAAACTATTACTGTTCAATTAAAAGTGCACTGGAACTTAGAAAATTGCAACATTGTTTACATGACTAATTGTATTTTATTTTATTTTTTTCTACAAATTGGTTTTAAATACCATTTTAAATCATTTGAAATTTAAGTGTATATTTTGTTTCCATCATCATACATATATATTTTTTTATTTTTATTTTTTTCTGGTTCTCTTTTTTCCACTTTATTCAAAATGATGGTAATAACAATACTAACTAATTATACAATTATATAGGTTTTTAGGGTTCTTGTACACAGACCTGAAGAAGTCTAGAAGGATGAAAGCGATCGTTGTTAACAATAGGTTGTGAAAATAGAAACTGATTTTTTACATGCAAAATGTATATGTATATATTTATATATAATTTTTGATCGCAAAATGAACTAAGGTTGATATATTTCCAGTCATGTAGTATATTGCCTTGTATAAAATCACAGACTTACTAATCTGCTTAATAATTTGGTTAAATAAGATGTACCATTAAAGTACATTAGGGCTATATATTATTCTGACAGCTACTAGGTAGGGCAGGACCAGCTCGAATGTCACACTCATGGGGGAAGGGATGTGAATTTAACATGTGTACCAATAACACTTTGTTTTACAGCACAATAAACCACTCCCATGCCTGATAAAAAGAATATATATATTTAGAAAGCTTGTCAGGAAATTATTACTCTATTTTTGTTTTACTTGGACCGCTTGTCTTTGTACTTAATAAAGGATTTTCGACTGGAAACAGACTGCCTGCCTTGCTTGGATTACTTTTGAATACTTAGTAATGCTGTAGAATTATATATTTTCTATTATTACTTTTTGACTTGACGAGTTTACGTTCGCTACTTCTACTACTATTGTCTGATCTGATTAATATACAGTGATTAACTAGAAATATATGGACTGAAAATCTTCCACACAGAGACGTTTCTTACACTGTTTTGTTTTTAGACTCACTACACTTTAGTGGGTTGTTTTGAGACTTCGGGGATACCACAGAGATTACTTGTTTTGTGTTGGTACTTTGGTTTCTGAGACCAAGGTTTTTGTTCTGTTAAAGGATCCCTGAATCGGTGTGGAATTCCAGCATTTTAAGACATGGATAATGACAGGCTAAAAGATTTACTAACTGTACCTATCTGGAATGATACAGAAGCAGATCATATACAAACAGATACAGAAAATGGACAGGGAAGAATGGGCCTAGAAAATATGAATTCAGAGACTTTTTCTAAACTAGAAAAGCAACTGAAACCCATGCAGGGTCTCTACTGGGAACACATTTATTTACAACAAAGCATAGATAAGAAGAGACTACCCCGGGGACTTAGATTGAACAAAAGACCAATGTGGAAAAATATGGATGATTCACTTTCTAAGGAATGGGAAGATATTTTAGAGGATGCCAGCTACAAACTTATTCGTCTGCTAGTAAGGAACAAGCTTAGTGTGCAAGAAGCTACAAAGGCTGACATCACATCTTTAAAAACAACATTGGAAAATGAGAACCACAATAACCTAGATGCTAAATTTGAGCTACTTAAAGAAAGAGTGAAAGGATATGAGCGGTCCATTAAAGAAAGAAAGATTAATAAAATGAAACGAGATCAACTGGACAAAGATGATCCTGGGAGACTTACTAGGAGGTACAATAATAATATCAACAACAACAGGAGAACCAACAACAGACAAGGTTTTAGTTATTACAGGGGATATAAGGGAAAATATAACCGTGCAAGCAGACCTCAAAGGGATTTTCCCAGGGGAGATCCTTGCACAAAACCAGACAGGGGCACAATGGCTTCGAGAGAAAAATTGCACAGGACACTAAGGATAATCACAAGGCTTTCTTTAGTTATGTTAGGAACCTGGGTGGGAATTCCCAGATATGCTCAGAATTAGTCCAAAATGACAAAAAATACACTGATCCCACAGACATTGCCAACATCCTAGCTGACAGGTTCAGCGCAAACTTCTCCCCCTCCCCACCAAAAGGGCAAATATCTATCCCAGCAGAGTGCTGCCCCCCTGACATCTCAGATGCTCAGGTGGGAGCCGCCCTCTCCAAAGCAAAAAACACAGCATCAATGGGACCAGACGGTGTCCCAGGCTGCATCCTACATGAACTCCAAGAAGAGCTAAACCCAAACATAAAACTACTGTTCAATCTCAGCTTTACTACAGGATATGTACCCAAAGAGTGGCGTACAGCAACAGTGGTCCCTCTCCACAAAGGTGGTGCCTCAACGGACCCTGGAAACTATCGCCCCATAAGCCTGACTAGCTTGGTCTGCAAAGCTATGGAAAGGATCATCATGGACCTCATAAATAAAGATATTGGGGACCTACAGACACTGGATCCTACCCAGTTTGGCTTTGTTAAGGGCAGATCCTGCCTCTTAAACCTGGTTGATTTCTTTGAAACAGTCACCAAGGCCATTGACGAAGGGAAGGTGGTCCACACAGCCTATCTGTACCTCGCAAAAGCCTTTGATACAATACCCCACTCGGGCATTATAGATAAGCTCACCAGCTTAAATATAAACCCCTATGTCACTAGATGGGTTGCAAACTGGCTCAAGGACAGAACCCACATGGTTAGAATTGCTGGAGCCATGTCAGACTCCAAACCAGTTACAAGTGGCGTCCCACAAGGCTCAGTCCTGGGACCTCTCTTGTTTGGTATATATTTCTCGGAGGTACAGGCCAACACGGAAGGACAGTGGCTGACCAAGTTCGCAGATGACTGCAAACTGGGTGCCATAATCGACTCTCCAGCCGACACAAGCATCCTCCAAAAGGGCCTCGTAGAAACAGACAACTGGTGCCAGAGCCATGGCCTCAAGCTAAACGCCAAAAGTGTATAGTCATCCCTTTGGCAAAAACAAAGTGCCCACAAATTATCACATAGGTGGTAATCCATTAAGTACAGAAGAAGTAATTAGGGACCTGGGGACCCAAGTTGATAGCAATCTCTCATTTGACAACCACGTGGCCAAAATGGTTAGAAAAACATTTTATATAGCCCACCTAATCATGAAGGGATTCACATCTAGATTAGGGAGGTCATCGTGCCTCTTTACTCATCCCTCATCAGGCCCATAATTGAGTACAATGCCCCTTTGGGATGTACCTTACCAAACACCTGCAGCAACTGGAAAGACCCCAAAAGTACCTCACCAAGAGGATCAAAGGGCTCAAACAGATGCCATATGCTGCCGGTTAAAGAAACTCCAGCTCTACTCAGTGGCATACCGCCTGCTCAGAGGTGACCTGTGCCTGACGTATAAGGCCATGTCCAACCCGAATTAAGGGACATGCTGCACCTCAAAAATCCAAATCCCATCGAGCTACACGCTCGAGAGACTTGAACCTCAGCACTGAAATAAATAGGACATGCTGGAGGGACAGATTCATAACCCAGAGGCTCCCTTCACTCTGGAATAAAATCCCAGTCCAGGTTAGGCAGAGTCCCTCATTGACTCTTTTCAAGAGGAATCTTGATGAGTGGATGGGAGATCGTAGGTTTACCCCGGGTATCACTTCTGTGTCACTGTTAGACAGAGGCACAGTATACTAACCTCGAAAAAGGGCATAGCAAAATTAATTTAAAATGGGTGGCGAAAGCCAAACATACTCTGGCTAGGCTTATAAATGCCCTAGGGCAGATAGCCTAGTATGAACCTATGAACCTATGAACAATACAGGACCACCAGGAGACTGCCCCTCCAACATCTCATTCCCCACAATCCCAATCCCCTCTGGCTATCAACACTCTGCAGAAGCCTTTGACATCACAGAAGGATCAGGACAGGAACATAAGCCACAGCGGCAACCAGAACTGACAGAGAGTTCTACAGGACGAATTACAGGACTACCAGGACAACCGGGACCACAGACAATCCAGCTACCGGGAGCAGCAGCACCATCACAGAGACCATTTTTTTCAGGAAGACCAATATCGACAGCACAGACATCAACCACCACACCAATACCAAAGCCAGCACCAGTACCAGAACAAGAACGAAGGCCACCACCAGAGCCCCAGAGCTTGTCCCTCTTACCAGGTCCCCCCATATCACAGCCACAGCAAGGAGTACTACTACAACCCACCGAGATTCCAGAAAGCAGAGGAGGAATTCCAGAGGTCTCATACTCTATCCACAAACTCCCAGGGAGACAGGAGAACCAAACAGTGGACAGGGGTGAGGGAAATACAATACCTGGGTAATCCCGACTATAACCCAGGTCCCAGGCTCAGACAGAGGAAACAGCCACAATAACAGGTACAATAACAACAACAACAGGTACCACAATAACAGGTGCTCCACTTATCTGGAACCACTCTGTTAAAGCACTGACTGAAGAGGAAAAAAGTGTGTTGTCCAAAGGACTTACTTTTGTACCAAGCTGCAGGAGTGACGTTGCTCAAGTACTGATAGACCTTAAAATGTTTGTGAGGAAGCTCAACTTAAGGGTACAGTTTCATGGCAAAAGTAATGACACTGAAAATAAGCCTATTGATGAAACTATAAAAAGGCCTAGCAGCTATTGTCCACCACTACATCAAACACTAGCTGCTTTCGAAGTGAAATGTGAAATGGATATCAGGAAACTGCTTAAAAAGCCTCCAAACAAAAAACTTTATAACTTAACACAGGGAGAAAGAAAAGCATTGCTTGAGCTAGGCAGTGATAAATCCAGGCGTGTAATGAAGGCAGACAAGGGAGGAGGTATACTTGTGACTGATACCACTAGCTACATCCAAAAGATAGAGAACATGCTGGAGGATAACAGATTTTATGAGATATTTGCCATGGATGGCATAAAAAGAGCATATGATTTATGGAACACTAATCTCACCACATTATGGGAAGAAAAACTTATCACTGAAAATCTTTATAATTATTTATGGAGCCAATGCCCACGTTTACCTTACTTTTTTGGAATACCAAAGCCACACAAGAACAGAGAAGACCCACCTTATAGACCGGTGGTAGCAAGTGGAGGTTCCCTTACTGAAGTCACAGCCATTTACCTTGATTACTTGCTGAAAACTCTAGCAGAAAAGAATAAGTCATACATAAGAGATTCAATGGATTTTTTGAAGAAAATAAAAAAACATTACAGTGGAAGCTGACAGTAGTTTGGTAACTATTGATGTGGAATCCTTGTACACAGTGCTCCCTCACAATTATTGATGTGGAATCCTTGTACACAGTGCTCCCTCACAATTACTGCATAACAGCAGCTATGGAGTCTTTTAAGAAACATAATCAGGGTACACAGGCACAACTGCAAAAGTTAAGCAAGCTCATTAATCTTGTACTGGACTTCAATTTCTTTACTTTCAATGGCAAGCACTACAAACAAAAAAATGGTATAGCAGTGGGGGCTGTCATGGCTCCCAGCATAGCTAACATAGCCCTGGGCAAATGGGAGGAGGACTTTGTGTTAAACAACACAGACTACATGCAGCATATCACATGTTATTTACGTTTTATTGACGATGTCTTTATTGTGTGGGAAGGTGACACCTTGCAGCTTGGAGATTTTATCACTTGCCTCAATCAAACGACCCCCTTCCTGAAGTTTACCTCTTCCCATAGCTGTACTTCAACCACTTTCTTAGATATGCAGATTCCAAGGACACCAACAATAACAGAATCACCACTGATCTATTCAGAAAACCAACGAGGGTTAACTTATTACTCCACAGTAAAAGTCTACATCCTACAAAAAACAAGTATAATGTAGTGAAATCCCAAGGCTATAGATTAGCTCGAATTACCACAGAGATGGAACCATTTTTGAGAAACCTGAACAACTTAGAGAATAATTTTCTAGTGAGAGGCTATGAAAGTCAGATGTTAAAAAACATCCTGGAACCCATTATAGAACTGAAAAGGACTGAAGCACCTTCACTCAACCTCCCCAGTAGAAAAATGTTAAGTAATCCCACAGAGAATAACAAATGCAAAAATAGCTGCATCCTGACATACACTTTGGATTATCACAGCATCAAAAGTATTATTGAAGAAAACTGGGACATTGTCACAGGAAACCCTTTTCTGATTAACATCTTAGGTGAAGCCCCATCATTTGTTTATAGGAAGGCCAGGAATATTAGAAGTTTTGTTGAATTTAAACCTAGACCATGTGAGAAAAGCAGTAAAAGATGTGAAACTAATTGTACATTTTGTATATTTATACAGCAAGGTGATAGTTTTTTTAATGCCCTTATTTAAAGAAGATCATTAAAACCAGTGCAGGGGGTGACTGTAGCACTAATAAAGTAATTTACAGGACACAGTGCAATGAATGAGATGCATTCTATGTGGGCAAGACTGTAAATAAACTCAAGCAAAGGATTTCATGTCATCTGTCAGAAATCCGCTCTAGATGTAAAAATAATGCACTAGCCAAACACCTTTCTCTTCATAAAAGACACACAGGTTTTAAGTTCCAGATCCTTGATCGCATAGACATGGGTGATCTTGAAGGAGACATCCCGAATATTCTGGAGAAACATGAACTCATGTGGCAATTAAAGCTGAACTCTTTTAGAAAGCCTGGACTAAACTACTACTGTTCAATTAAAAGTGCACTGGAACTTAGAAAATTGCCACATTGTTTACATGACTAATTGTATTTTATTTTATTTTTTTCTACAAATTGGTTTTAAATACTATTTTAAATCATTTGAAATTTAAGTGTATATTTTGTTTCCATCGTCATACATATATTTTTTTATTTTTATTTTTTTCTGGTTCTCTTTTTTCCACTTTATTCAAAATGATGGTAATAACAATACTAACTAATTATACAGTTATATAGGTTTTTAGGGTTCTTGTGCACAGACCTGAAGAAGTCTAGAAGGACGAAAGCGATCTTTGTTAACAATAGGTTATGAAAATAGAAACTGATTTTTACATGCAAAATGTATATGTATGTATTTATATATAATTTTTGATCGCAAAATGAACTAAGGTTGATATATTTCCAGCCATGTAGTATATTGCCTTGTATAAAATCACAGACTTAATAATCTACTTAATAATTTTGGTTAAATAAGATGTACCATTAAAGTACATTAGGGCTATATATTATTATGACAGCTACTAGGTAGGGCAGGACCAGCTCGAATGTCACACTGATGGGGGAAGGGATGTGAATTTAACATGTGTACCAATAACACTTTGTTTTACAGCACAATAAACCACTCCCATGCCTGATAAAAAGTATATATATATATTTAGAAAGCTTGTGAGGAAATTATTACTCAATTTTTGTTTTACTTGGATCACTTGTCTGTGTACTTAATAAAGGATTTTCGAATGGAAACAGACTGCCTGCTGTAGAATTATATATTTTCTATT
This sequence comes from Protopterus annectens, assembly GCF_019279795.1. Lineage (NCBI taxonomy): Eukaryota > Metazoa > Chordata > Ceratodontiformes > Protopteridae > Protopterus > Protopterus annectens. The sequence continues at coordinate 42,982,546 of NC_056733.1, forward strand.
ATTACTTTTTGACTTGACGAGTTTACGTTCGCTACTTCTACTACTATTGTCTGATCTGATTAATATACAGTGATTAACTAGAAATATATGGACTGAAAATCTTCCACACAGAGAAGTTTCTTACACTGTTTTATTAAATCATCACTTACGACATTGGCAATCCAACCTTTATATAAATGTAACCAAACCACACTGACACAATCTTTGTTGCAAGCATTTTACATCACAAACAGTACTGACACACTCCCAATTGCAAACATTATAAATCAGTTATAATCTACCCAATCATTTTCAGTCAAACATTACATAGCTTATTTAAGTCCTGCCTTATTTTAAACCTCATTCCACCCTTGTATGTATTGTTCCCACAATTCCCATTTTTTTCCTATGTAGTTTACTCCTGTCCTTTTCTAAAGATCTCAGTTCCAATTGTTTTATCAGTGTTACTGCATGCACTACTTCTAGTATAGCTGGTTTACATTTTGATTTCCATTTTCTAGTAACTGCTTTTTTGGCAGCCACCATTATTAGACACAGCAAGGCCTTACCATGTCTAGGCATTTTTATTTCTGTATCATAGTTCAGAAAAATCATCTCCCTCATCACACCAGTCTGCCCACCTATCATCTCTGACAGTGAATCCTGCAGGGAATCCTTAAAGTCTGCCAACTCACCACACTCCCAGAAAATGTGTCCCCAATTACCTCTTTCTTCTGTGTCACACCTCCAACATTTGCTGTCTACCTGAGGAAAAATTCCCTGTAGTCTACTCGGGGTATAAAAATATCTATGTAAACATTTGCAAACAAAAATCCTAAATCTTCTAGATTTTGTTGCATATTTGGGAGGCTTACATATGTCCTTCCATTGTTTCTTTGTGAATCTCTTATCCAGTCTCTCTTACCAATCCTGTCTAACCTCCTCTTATTGATTCTTGTAGTTATCATGAAGTATTTTATATGCTGTACTAATTATTCCTTTTTTAATGGCAGCTTCTGTTCCAGATTCTACTAAAAACTCTACCAGCACTGGTCTTTCATTTAGGAATCCCCATTTATTTCTCATTACCTGTACTCTGATATCAATCCTTGATAGGGAAAGCAATCTCTAACCTGCAGTCCAAATAAATTCTTGGCATCTTCCCATTCTATCATCTTTCCCTCTCTAGTTATTTGGTCCCAATACCTTGGTTCCTACTCAGTTTTCTCCAATAAATTCCAGCCCCCTCTTGCCTATTATCTATATCCCTAATTGCAGTCGTCCTTATCGGCAGAATCTCCTTTTCCATTCCCATGTTAGCTTAGTTCTTAGGATAATTTTTGCTACTTAATAGATATAATATTCTGTATGATTACTGTAATTCTTCTTAAAGGCCTGTATCAAAAATCCCAGTCCCTCCTTGTTTCTTGAGCTCCCCTGTTTCATCATCCCTTTCCACTTTGAATTATAGATGTTAAGTTGTCAATCTCGCCTTCATTCTTGCTGGATGGGTTCGGAGCCGATCCTCGGCTCCGACTCGGCACTTGCTAAGCTCGACAGCTAATTTTACCAGCTCGAGGCAACCCTATATCCCATGATGCAAGGCGGAGACTACCCAGATCTCGTTTGCCGCTTCGCTAACGAGGTGCCTTTTTTTACCAGCTCCAGGTAAGTTTTCTAAATAATAAGACTTTAGTCTCACCCCTTTAATTTTCATAACTATAGTTGTTTTTTGTTAACCTTAACACTTATTCTAACCCTATTCCCATTAGTGTTCCCTTTTTTCGGGTTATTTATCCCCTTTCCCTAGGTTAGGCCTTAGGCCTTCCCCTTCCTAAATTTTTCCTGTCAGGTATTTTTTGTGTCTGACTGTGTTCTATCCCTCTTTAGTTTAGATTTTTGGATTGGGTGTTTTTTGTGTGAGTGTGTTGGTGTTTTTTTCTTGACAACTTGTGTTTCCTCGACACAGCTATGTCGAAGGACACAAAGGTCTCAGGCTTCAAGAAGTGTGACTCGTGCTGTCAGAAGATGTCTCTGACAGACGGTCACACTTCTTATGTTTACTGCCTGGGACCTCTGCACTTGCAGGACTCTTGTGCTATCTGTCATGCCTTTAGCCCAAGAGTCCTGCAGGAGCGCAGAAATAAATTGATATTGAGGGGCTTATTAAAGCCTGAGAGCTCCCAGACTAAGTCGGTGCCGGGGAAGCCCTCGAAACCTATCAAGCCTTCGGCTGAAAGTTCCAAGCCGTCGGCTACTGGTTTATCTTCTCCAGTGTCGAGATCGGCTCTGGCCGGAGCCGATCCTTCCATTCTAGCAGTCACAGTATCGGCTCCATCTGGCGCCGATACTGCCAAATCTGGACATTCAGTGTCGGCTCCGGCTGGAGCCGACGTATCCTCGGCTCCTTTGGCTCCATCGATCTCTAAAAAGAGATCTCGATCCCCCTCATTAGAGTCGATACGTTCGGCTCCGAGATCACCCTTGCTCTTGGAGCGGAGCCATTGGAGCCGTTCTTCTCGGTCGTCCAGGCTGTCTGATCATGACCTCGAGAGAGTGGTGAGTAGACTATTAAAGTCTCAGGCACTGGCCCAAATGCTCCATAGCCTGTCTCAACAGATGGTAGCTATTTCACATCCACCAAACATTCCTCCTTCGACTCTCTTACAGAGCTCGAAGCCAGAGCTCCTCAGAACCGTGATCGTTGTAGCTTCGGAGCCGATACCACCCCTTTCGGCTCTGTCGTCCTCTGCTCCGATTTCCTCCTTGAGGCCTTCATTGGAGGGATCCGGGCATCTGGTCTCTCTCGTCGGCTCCAAGGGGGCGAGTGGCATCGGACCCTTGTCCGACCCCGTTCTCCCTCTCGGGGCTTCGGCGTTGGTGAGCTTAGCCCCAACATCTGCCTCGGAGCCTTCCCTCTCGGTGAGGCCTGGAGTTCCTATCTCTTCAGAGCAGGAACCTTCTGGTCTCTCTGATGGGGGAGCCTTCGAGGTGATGAGGAGTGTCCTAGCCCCTGGGCTTAGTCAACGGACAATTCCATCAGCTCCTCCCACTACAGTGCCTGCTGACATCTCTTCCCACTCTCTTGCTCCCGGACCCAGAGATCCAATGCCTCAGGTTTCCCCATTGGGAATATCTTCCTCTTCCGAGGCTTCTCCTGATCCGTCAGGTGAACCTCCACATAAGAGGACATGTAAGAGGAAACATCTAGACTCCCCCGAGTCTATTACATCTGATACTGACCTGGATGAGTCGGAGGGATCCCCAAGGTCCTCCTCTGAGGATGTCTCTTTCTCAGACATCCTTGAACTCCTTAAGCAGAGGGGGAACTGGCCCTCCCTTAATCCTTCCCAGGACGAGTCAGTATACCTGGAGGCGTTCGGATCTCGACCCTCCACCTCCTGGGTGTCTCCACCTTTCGACCCTCTTATGGATGTAGTGGCTCGGAAGGTGTGGATGGCTCCAGATTCGGTGGAACCTATTCCTAGGAGGCCTTCTAAATTCATTACGGCCCCACCAGATAGACAATATTTGACAAAAGGTGTCCCAGTTGATGCCATGGTGGTGGCTGTTGCCACCAAGAAGGAACTAGCTGATCCTTCAGTACCTGTCCATCCTCCTAACAAGGATTCTAGGACTATGGACAGGTACGGCAAGCGGATTTTTTCTTCAGCGACTTTTGCCATGAGATCGCTGAACTACTTGTGCCACTTCACCCGCCTTCAAAGCGATGTTCTTAAAGAGTTGGGAGAAGTTTTACAGGATCCGTCAGCTGCTGGGTCTCAGGATAAGATTAGCTCACAGCTAGGAATCCTTAACTCCATTGTTAACTCCTCTATGCGGCTTATTTCTTATGCAGCCGATGGAGCGAGTAGGGCCGCAGGCACAGGAGTGGCTTTAAGGTGTCAGTCCTGGATGCGGCTTTGTAATTTTGCAGACCCCTTCAAGGCATCCTTCACAAACTCCCCTTTTGATGGTTCGACCTTGTTCGGACCTCAAGTGAAAGACACTTTGACTAGATGCAAACAAGATGGCAAGACTCTTTCTGCCGTAGGAGTCCGTTTCTCCACCCCTTCAAGACCTTACCCCAAAGGACAGAAGGGAGGGAAAATGTGGTTCCGCAAATCTCAAGGAGTCACGCCTGATGCACGAAGTCAGTTTACCCCCAGAGGCAGAGGGGGTAACAATAATAGATGCCGCCCTAGGGGCAGAGGGGGTCCACAGAATCAGGGTAGCAGAGAGCCTCTTTCTGACAAACCCTTCCAGCATCCCTGAGATGTTGCCCGATTGTCCACCTTCGGAGGCAGTCGGGGGAAGATTATCGCTGTACCCAATAGCCTGGCTTTCCCTTTCTCAAGACAAATGGGTACAGTTGATTATATCCGAGGGTTACAAAATTCCCTTTATTCAAACCCCAATTCAGCAAAAGGGAACCCTTCCAGATGTTCCACCCAGTCTAAGGGAACTAGCAGTACTAGAAATATCAAAACTGCTAGCAAAAAGAGCCATCCAGCCAGTCCCAGCGGACCAAATAGGATCCGTAATCTACTCAAGGTTCTTTTTAGTTCCAAAAAAGACAGGGGACTGGAGACCAATATTAGATCTGAGCAAACTAAACAAGTTTGTAAAGAAATCAAGATTCCAGATGGTCACGCTTCAGTCCATTCTACCCTTTCTGGGCAAGGACAATTGGATGTGCTCAATAGATCTTCAGGATGCGTACTATCACATAAAAATTCACAGGTGCTCCAGAAGATTTCTCCGCTTTCGGCTGGGGACCAGTCACTTCCAATTCAGGGCCCTGCCCTTTGGACTCACTACAGCCCCCAGAGTGTTCACCAAATGTATGGCAGCAGTTACGGCTCACCTGAGACATCAAGGATTCCAGGTTTTTCCATATCTAGATAACTGGCTCCTCACTGCCACCACCAGTCATCAACTTCTCCAAGCCAGAGATTACACCATTCACATTTGCAGAGGGCTAGGGATTTCTATAAATTTCGAAAAATCTGCCTTGTCGCCTTGTCAATCTATTACTTTTATAGGCGCAAAATTGGACACCGTACAACTTTCAGCAAAGTTAACAGACCAAAGGATCTTGGACATTCAAAGTCACGTCCAGGTGATTCTTCTCAGCAACAAAATTCAGGCCAGATTTGCTCTGAAAGTATTGGGTCTTATGGCGGCTGCCATAACACTTCTTCCCTTTGCCCGCTTTTACATGCGTCTTCTACAGTGGATGCTATTTGCCCAATGGTCTTTTCAACAACTTCCCATGCGTCAAAAGATCACAATAACTCCAACTTGCAAAAGGCATCTGACCTGGTGGATATCGTCCCCTCAAGTCCATCAGGGCAGACCCTTTGTTCCTCCTGCCCCAGTCGCCACGGTTACATCAGACGCCTCCCTGATCAGGTGGGGGGGGGCATTATCAGGGCAGGATGGTCCATGGCACTTGGCAACCTTTCGAATACCATCTGCACATAAATGTCCTGGAGATGAGAGCAGTGCTTTTAATGTTGCAAGCCCTCAACGACTCTCTTCCCCTGGGAACTATTGCAGTCCAAACGGACAATATGTCCGTAGTGTGGTATATCAACAAACAGGGCGGAACCAAGTCCTATCCACTGTGTCGAGAGGCTCTCAGGCTTTGGCAATGGGCAATCTCTTCTCAGCGGTTTCTGATAGCAACGCATATCCCCGGGAAATCCAACATCATAGCGGACAGATTGAGCAGAGCTATTCTCATGCCTCATGAGTGGTCTCTCAAACAATCAGTGACGGAAGAAATTTTTCAGAAGTGGGGCCTTCCTTGCTGCGACCTTTTCGCTACACCTCAAAACAGCAAATGCCCAGACTTCTTCTCTCTCTTCCCCCTTCCAGGCCATCCCACCAGAGACACTCTAACCCAAGATTGGCCCCGGGGATTTCTTTATGCCTTTCCCCCCTTTCTGCTGATACCTCAACTAATTCAGAAAGCAACCGCCTTGAGAGCCAAGTTGATTCTCATTGCCCCTTATTGGCCTCGACAGATATGGTTTCTGTTCCTACATCGTTATCTCTTGGTACAGCCATGGCATCTGGACCCGGTGATCTTCTGACCCACCAGTCGGGGCAGCTGCACCAATCCATACCTTCTCTCAACCTCACTGCTTGGTTGCTCCACTTCCATCCTTAGCCAGGCTTCCTATGATTTCTAATCCCGTCAGGGATATCATAGTAGCTTTCCTAAAATCTTCTACCAGAAGGATTTACACTAGTAAATGGCGATGTTTCTCCTTCTGGGCAAAAGCTAGGAACATAGACCCCTATACTGCTCCGATTCATTCGGTCTTGGACTTCCTGGCTGAGATTTTTCATTCAGGATCCTCTTCCTCCACAGTAAAAGTTCAGCTGGCAGCCATTTCGAATTTTCATATAGGCCTTTTGGACCACAACATTATGTCACATAAACTTTGCAAGGCATTCCTTCGAGGTATCTTTTTACTTAAACCTCCGATTAGAGACCCCCCACCACAGTGGGATCTAAATTTAATTTTAACATCCTTGATTCTTCCCCCTTTTAAACCTGCGGCTGCCTGCTCTTTGAAATTTCTTTCTTGGAAGACACTTTTTCTAGTCGCCATTACTTCTGCCAGGAGAGTATCTGAGCTTCATGCTCTCTGCATTCGTCCACCCTACTTAATCTTCCACAAAGACAGGGTATCTCTAAGGACTAATCCGTCTTTCTTACCAAAAGTGGCATCGCAGACAAACTTAAATCAATCCATTGATCTTCCAGTGTTTTTCCCGAATTATTCTGATAGAGCGGAACAAAAATTACATTGTCTTGATGTTCACCGCCAGCTCAGATATTATCTGGACAAAACTAAACTTTTTAGGAAATCTGATCAACTGTTTCTATCCTATGCAGAGAACAGGAAAGGCCTTCCAGTTTCCAAGGTGACTTTATCTAGATGGCTGTCTTCTGTGATTACTTACATTTATCAGCTCAGAGGCAAAGAGTTGATTTCTAAGCCAAAAGCCCATTCTACCAGAGCTCTAGCTACATCGACAGCTTTTCAAGCTAGACTTCCAATAGACACTATTTGTGTAGCAGCCACATGGGCCTCTTCTCATACCTTTGTTTCACATTACAAATTAAACTTGGCCTCCAGAGACAGAGCGAATTTTGGTTCCACCGTTCTCAAGAGTCTGTTCCATTGAGCCACTCAGGATAGAGGTGCTAGGGACGCGGTCCCATCCAGCAAGAATGAAGGCGAGATTGACAACTTAACATTAAGAAGTTATGTACCTACCATAACGTTCCATGTTAGTTGTCTTCTCTCGCCTTCTTTCTTGCGTCCCGCCCCCTAGCCTGGTCAGACCGAGAAGATTATGCCTCTTCTATTAAGAGGTTTTATTCTTTTTCTAGCTATTCAGCTTCTAGTGTCACTAGATTAGGTTGATCCTTTCTAGAGGATTATGATGTTTATGATTGTCATTTAGTATTGTTACTTTTTCTTCCTCCTCTACAGTTGGAAGAATATATTCCTAATTTCCTTAGCTACCAAACGAGATCTGGGTAGTCTCCGCCTTGCATCATGGGATATAGGGTTGCCTCGAGCTGGTAAAATTAGCTCTCGAGCTTAGCAAGTGCCGAGTCGGAGCCGAGGATCGGCTCCGAACCCATCCAGCAAGAAAGAAGGCGAGAGAAGACAACTAACATGGAACGTTATGGTAGGTACATAACTTCTTATTTTCTGCTTGTGCTATGTATAGTAGCCTTAACTGTTTAGCTCTGAAATGCCCGTTCAAATCGGGTAATCCCAATAGGCCACTTTATTTTTTTGATATGAGAAAAGATGTAAAGGTTGCATTAATAACTGTCTCCTGTCATAATACTGATGTTTTAATGGAGCTAAAATGATGCTCTTGAAGTGTTTACTGTGGCCTTTAAAACAGCATTTGTGTTCTTATGTTTGGTAATGCTTCCTTTATGTAGAATATTTAAATGGGGCTATCAGACTTTTAAGCAGTTCATTTACTTGACCAATTCTGCTTGCACTTCCGTTTCATTTGGAAACACTGATATCTTCATTTTTTTTTTTCTTTTCATTTTCTATACATGGACACTCATTTACAAATTATTTTTGTTATTCAAAATTAAATCAGTAAATTACTTTATATAGCAGGATCTATTAAACTTATTTTCTTCATACCTGCCTGTTTTCCAACAGATGGTATTCAACAGGAGCTAAATGAGAAAAAAGATATTGAACGTCACATGAGAAATTTGTCCAATGACATGCTGAAGCTGAACATGCTGCTAAGCAAGAACAGTGCCTCCAAAGATGAGCTGGAACAGGGCAACATACTGATGGAAACTGAATTCTTACGTGGCCTCCGGGTTAGTGCCTCCAAACTTTATAGCTTTACTAGGCATACGGTTGCAGTCTTGGCTTTTCGCCACATATGTTCATAAAAAAATAAATAAATAAATAAATAACAATGTGAAAACTTAGTTGGAAATGCTAAAATATTCTACATATCACTTGTAAGCATGGCGTTTTGCTGTGTTTTCTTCATGGAGTTTATGAAAGAGACAGTACTGATTTTTGGAAGTGGTACTGAGCTCTTTGGTATTCTGTCCAGTAGAGAAGTACATGACATAAAGCATGCCTTACTGCAGTATTAGAAGCTTCTGAGGAAATTATTTTAGGATTAATCATTGCATGGAGAGATGAGGGGTCAAGTGCCATGTGAGTACCAGTGATGTGAAAACATTTCAGCAAAGGATTGTGCTGGGATGGTTATTTCTGACAGTCAGTAAAATATTTTTCTACAAGTATAAAATCAATGGCTTGTGTGCACACTGTTATTTGATAATTAAATATAATGCTTTGTAGTAGTGCAGGGACGTACAGCTTTAGGACATATAGTTGCTTTTTAGGACAGTATTGAAAGGTGTCTTAGGCAAAAAGTTAAACAGTTTTGGACAAGTAGTAATATCAGAGGGTGAAGTCATTTGAGACCTGTAAAATTATTAGAGAACTTGGATATCATGAATAGGGGAAATAAAATACAACCTTTAGGAAGGAAAAACACAATATGAAAGGGAAATGTTTATTTTATTTTATTTTATGTTTATTAATCAGAGTGGAGCACTTAATCCATGTGGACTTATTTAAGATCCAGCCTAGAACAGTGTAAAAGTTAACAAACATACATGTTTGAAGACATACAGTATAATATGTGCAACTCTGATATAAATAGTGCATATATTTTATAAGAACTGAGTAAGCATTGGGTTTTCTTCAAATATTTACATGGGATTTGAACTTGTATCATTTCTCTGAGTATGGTTAGAAGTAAGCCCATTTTTAGTAGATTGTCATAGACAGAAAGATTAGAGATAGGATGGTAGAGTAAGAGCTAAAGGTATACAGTAAATGAGGAAAATTATGGATTTGGGATGGATATTTAAGAAAAAAGGCAGAAAGAGAGGTGTCGCAACTGGTAAAAAAAATGATATTTATAGAGTTTTTAAGTGATATATTCATGTAGTTCAGACTTCAGAGTAGTTATTGAGGTTTTTGATGTTTAGTATAGGTTCATAGGTGTGTACAAGGCTAATAGCCCTGGAGCCTTTACAAGCCTAGCCCATAGGATTACCCTGGCATCATGCCATCTGACCTTAGTTCCCAGTGCCTGTGTCGAGTAGAGCCACTGGAGTGATTCCGGGGTGAATTTTCTATTTCCCATCCACTCATCAAGATTTCTATTAAAGAGGGCCAGTGAGGTGCTCTGTTTGACATGTATGGGAAGTCTATTCCATAGCATGGGCCATCTCTGGGTTATGAACCTGTCCCTCCAGCATTTTCTGTTGATTGTGGTAATGAGGTTGAGGTCTCTGGAGCATGTGGTGCGGAGGGATTGGGATTTCTTTAGATGTAGCATTTCTAACAGAGCTGGGTCAGACATGGCTTTGTAAGTCAAGCAGAGATCACCTCTAAGTAGGCGATATGAGACAGAGAATATTTGGAGTTTTTTGAGTCTGTCCATATAGGACAAATGTTTTAGGCCTAGGATCCTCTTTGTGAGGTACTTTTGCGGCCTCTCCAGTTGTCGCAGATGTCTAGTGAGGTATATGCCAAATGGGGCATTGTATTCGATTGGTTGGCCTAATGAGGGAAGCGTAGAGACAGACAATGACCTCTTTCTTCCTGGATGCAAAACCCATAGTAATGAGATGTGCCACACAGAAGGACTTTCTGACCACAGTAGCAATGTGGTGGTCAAAAGAGAGGTTGCTGTCAACCTGTGTTCCCAGATCTCTTATAGCGCCTTCTGTGTTCAGTGGACTACCATCGATGTGGCAATTCATGGGAACTGGATTTTTGCCAAAGAGGATGACACAGTTTTTGGCATTGAGCTTAAGGCCATGGGTCTGACACCAGTTGTTGGTCTTAGTGAGGCCTTTCTGTATGATGTCAACATCACTTGGAGAGTTAATAATGGCTCCCAGCTTGCAATCGTCTGTGGAATTTGTCAGCCAGAGTCCCTTCATGTTGGCCTGGTCTTCTGAGAAGTAGATACCAAACAGGAGAGGACCCAGAACCAATCCCTGTGGGACTTTACTTGTGCCTGGTCAGCAGTCTGACTTGGACTCAGCTACTTTCACACTGTGGGTTCTATCTGTGAGCCAATTTGCAACCCACCTAGTGATACAGGGGTTGATGCTTAGCTTAGTGAGTTTCTCTACGATTCCTGAGTGGGGAATGGTATCAGTGGCCTTGGCTAGATCAAGGTAGGCTGTATGAATCACCTTGCCTTCATTCACAGGTCTGGTGACTGACTCAGAGAAGTTGACCAAGTTGAGCAGGCATGATCTACCCTTCAGAAAACCAAACTGTGTGGGATCCAGAGTTTGGGGATTCCCTATATCCTTGTTTATTACGTCCATGATGATGCATTCCATAGCTTTGCATATCAGACTCATCAAGCTAATGAGGGCGATAGTTCCCAGGGTCTGTAGTCGCTCCTCCTTTGCGGAGAGGGATGACTGTAGCCTGAGGTGAGGCTGTGATTGAACAGGACACACAGGTGAGGTGCAAGTTCACTCTGTAGTTCATGTAGCGCACAGCCAAGGATATTGTCAGGTCCCATAGAAGCTGTAATGTTAAGTTGTTTATCTCGCCTTCGTTCTTGCTGTTTGGGTTCAGAGCCGATCCTCGGCTCCAACTCGGCCATCTTCAATAGCTCGAGAGCTGTTTACTGGCTCGAGGCTATCCCTTATCCCATGATGCCTAGGAAAGCTACCCAGATCTCGTTTGCCGCTTCAGCTATGAGGTGTGTCGTTTCTGGCTCAGGCTTGTATACTTTTGGATATTTCTATAATTGTATTTGCTTAAACATCTTAAAAAACTAGTATACTACCCCTTATAGTTTTCTTCTTTGTGGTGTTGTTTGTGGATGTCGCTTCTTTCTACAGTCCCTTTTTTCTTAAGAACTCGTTTAAATTAGAGAGTTCTCCCCTCCCTCTCCCTTAGGACAGCCATTTAACTTAGAGGCACTTCTTCCCTTCCTTTTTTGTTACTGTAAAAAAAAAAAAAAAATCTGTGTGTTCGTTTAGTAGTAGAGATTTTTTGTCTCTCTGTTTTGTGGTACTTGGATTGTGTGTAGTGGTAAAGTTATGTCCAAGGATATGAAGGTTTCTGGCTTTAAAAAGTGTGACTCATGCTGTCAGAAAATGTCGCTGACAGATGGGCACACTAGTTGCGTTTATTGTTTGGGCGTTGTTCACCTGTGTGACTCTTGTTCTATTTGCCACGCCTTTAGTCCAAGGGTCCTGCAGGAGCGCAAAAACAAATGAATCCTTCTGGGTTTATTGAAGCCTCAGGATTCACCGGCAAAGAGTTCCCAGCCAGTGAAATCCCCCAAATCTGCCAAACCGTTGTCTCCACCTTCGGAGCCGACTCCTGTACTGGAACAATCGAGTATGTCGGTTCCAGCTGGCACCGACAAGACAACTCCTCCGTCAGCTCCATCAGATGTTTTGGAGCCGTCATGGAGCCATAAAAGACTGAGGCCCCCTTCCTTAGAGTCCATTCACTCGGCGCCTCGGTCACCATTATTACAAAGTGAACGTAGCCACCATTCTTCACACTCCTCTCGATCCTCTAGGCTTTCGGATCATGATGTGGAGAGAGTAGTAAGTAGGTTGTTTAAGTCACAGGCACTAGCTAAATTACTGTCCAGCCCACCTCAACAGGTATCGGCTCCAACCGCCTCTATTTCCATTCCTCCTCCAACTCCATTGAGTTCGGAGCCGGGAATTCGTTGGTGTGCAGGTAGTGGAACCGTCGGCTCTAATCACCATCTCTCCTTCGGCTCCGCTTACCTCGATTGTTCCTTCTGTTGAGGAATCTGGATGCCAGGGCTCTCTCGTCAGTTCCGAGGGGGGGAGTGGCATGGGACCCTTGTCTGACCCCGTTCTCCCCCTCGGAGCTTCGACGCAAGTAAGCTCGGCTCCAACGTCGGCCTTGGAGCCGTTGCCCTCGGTGGGGAGAAAGATTCATACTTCTTCGGAACCAGTGCTTTCTCTTCCTCGAGGTCGGGACACCTTCGAGGTCATGCGGAGTGTGGTGGCCTCCAAAACAGCTCTACTGCCAGCTCCATCGGCTCCGTCCCCCATAGTATCTGTGTCAACCTCTGCTCCTCCTCTAGACCCCAAGCGTAGGGAACTGATGCCCCAGAACACCCCACTGGATGTTCCCTCTTCTTCTGAGGCCTCCTCTGATCACTCAGAAGAGCCCCCTCGGAAGAAGAAGTGCAAGAGGAAGCACATTGACTCCCCTGAGTCTGTCACTTTAGATACAGACTTAGATGGAATCGGAAGGGTCCCCGAGGTCCCCCTCTGAAGATGTTTCCTTTTCGGACATCCTTGAAATGCTTAGGCAGAGGGGGAACTGGACTTCCATAGCCCCTTCCGAGGATGAGTCTGTTCTCCTGGATGCATTCGGTTCCCGAACTTCCACCTCCTGGGTTTCTCCTCCTTTTGACCCATTCATGTCTGTGGTGGCTCAAACGGCTTGCTCAGCTCCAGACACTCTGGAACCAACTCCGAGGAGACCTAACAAGTTTATTACAGCCCCCCCAGGATAAGCAAATCCTTTCCAAAGGTGTGCCCGTTGATGCCATGGTGGTAGCAGCAGCCACCAAGAAAAGAGTTAGCAGAAACCTCTTCATCTCTTCATCCCCCTAACAAAGAGTCTCAGACGATGGACAGATATGGAAAGTGAATGTTTACTTTAGTGACCTTCTCGATGAGGTCCCTGAACTATCTATGTCATTTTACTCGACTTCAAAGGGATCTCCTGAAAGAGCTTATAGATGCCCTTCAAGATCCTACAGCTGAGGGAGTACAAGCCAAAGTAGCTTCCCAGCTGGCGACTCTTAATTCTATAGTCAACTCCTCCATGAGGCTGATTTCCTATGCAGCCGATGGAGCTAGCAGAGCTGCTGGCATAGGTGTGGCCCTCAGGAGACATGCGTAGATGCAGCTTTGTCAGTTTGCGGAACCCTTTCAAGCGTCCTTCACCCATACTCCCTTTGATGGCTCCTTTCTCTTTGGGCCTCAGGTGAAAGACACACTGACCAGGTGTGAGCAAGAAGGCAAGACTCTTTCTGCCATGGGAGTCTATTTTTCCACTCCTTCTAGACCTTACCCCAAGGGTCAGAAGAGTGGGAAGATGTGGTTCTGGAAATTCCAGGGATCTTTGCCTAACACACGTGGTGATTTTTCCTCCAGAGGCAGAGGGAGAAACAACAATAACAGACGCTGCCCTCATGGCAGAGGGGGTCCGCAGAACCAGGGTGACAGAGAATCCTTCTCTGGCAAGCCCTTCCAGCATCCCTGAAGGGTTGCCCGACTGCTCACCTCTGGAGGCAGTCGGGGGAAGACTTTCGCTGTACCGAAAAGCCTGGCAAAATTTAACAAAAGACAGATGGGTACTATCCATTATATCTGGAGGTTACAAAATTCCCTTCGATCAATCCCCATTGCAGTCAAAAAAGGCCCTTCCAGATGTGCCACCCAATCTGAGGGAGCAAGCACTCATTGAAGTTTCAAAACTGCTAGAAAAAAGAGCCATTCAGGAAGTCCCCGCAGACCAGCTCGAATCCGGAACTTACTCAAGATTCTTTTTGGTACCAAAAAAGACAGGGAACTGGACACCAATTCTGGATCTCAGCAGACTAAACAAATCTGTACAAAGAGAAAAGTTTTAGACGGTCATGCTACAGTCCATTTGACCCTTTCTGGGTCAGGACAATTAGATGTGCTCGATAGATCTTCAGGACGCATACTACCATATCAAGATGGACAGACACTCCAGGAGATTTCTTCGCTTCCGGGTAAGGGCCAGTCATTACCAGTTCAGAACTCTTCCCTTTGGTCTCACCTCATCCCCCAAGGTGTTCAACAAGTGTACGGCAGCAGTCACGGCTCACCTGAGGCATCAAGGATTCCAGGTGTTTCCATATCTAGACGACTGGCTCCTCACTGCTACCACCAGGCATCAACTCTTACAAGCGCGGGATTATACAATCACATCATGTACTCAACTAGGCATCACAATAAATTTTGAAAAGTCTGCCTTGTTGCCCTGTCAGTCTATCACTTACATAGGAGCAGAATTAAACACAAGGGAGATGTTTGCAAGATTACCACTGGAAAGAGTTTCCACAGTTTCGTCAACAAGTGTTAATCCTAATGCAGAGCAAAAGGATTCAAGTCAAATATGTCCTTCAAGCTCTGGGCTCCATGGCAGCTGCCATTCTTCTAGTTCCATTAGCACGTTTCCACATGAGAATTCTTCAGTGGCTTCTTTTCACGCAGTGGTCCTTTCAGGAGCTTCCCATGTCTCACTGATCCTGATTACAGAAACATGCAAAAGGCACCTGTCTTGGTGGATGGACTCCCCACTAGTGTCTCAGGGCAGACTTTTCATGCAGCCTCCACCGGTAGCCACAGTGACCAAGGACACCTCCCTGATAGGGTGGGGGGCATTATCTGGGCAGGACAGTCCAAGGCACTTGGCAGCCTCACGAGTACCATCTGCATATCAGTGTCCTAGAAATGAGAGTCGTGCTTCTAGCATTGCAAGCCCTTCAAGACTCTGTTCCTTCTGGGACCATTGCAATTCAAGCAGACAACATGTCAGTGGTGTGGTACATTAACAAACAGGGCGGAACCAGGTCCTACCCCCTGTGTCCAGAAGCACTCAAACTGTGGCAATGGGCAATTTCCTCCCAACGTTTTCTGATTGCGACACACATCCCTGGGTGATCCAACATCATAGCGGACAGGCTCAGCAGAGCTATTCTCATGCTTTATGAGTGGTCTCTGAATCAGGACGTTGCGGATCTTATATTCCGCAAATGGGGACAGCCTTGCTGCGATCTGTTTGCCACTCCTCTCAACAGCAAATGCAGCAACTACTTCTCACTTCTTCCTCTTCCAGGTCACATACCTAGAGACGCTCTAGTCCACGATTGGCCTCAGGGACTCTTTTATGCTTTTCCCCCATTTCCTCTCATACCAAGACATACAGAAAGCAAAATCGTTGGGTTGCAAAATGATCCTCATTGCCCCTTATTGGCCTCGACAGATATGGTTTCTGTTCCTGCACCCCTACCTTGTCAATCAGCCCTGGATTCTGGACCCGATTCCAGATCTTCTGATTCATGAATCAGGCGGGTTGCATCAGTCGCTCCAAACACTCCAGCTTACAGCTTGGTTACTCTAATTCCAACCTTAGCCAGGCTTCCCGGTATCTCCCCAGCAGTCCGTGATATTATCATTTCCTCTCATAAATCTACTACGAGAAAAACGTATGCTAGTAAATGGAAACGGTTTTCTTACTGGGCAGAGTCAGCCCCAGTCCATGAAATTCTTGAATTTCTAGCACAACTTTTTCAGTCTGGTGCCGCTTCCGCTACTATTAGAGTACAGTTAGCGGCCATTTCAAATTTTCATATCGGATTGTTGAATTCTAACATCATGTCTCATAAGCTGTGTAAGGCTTTTTTGAGAGGAACATCTCTTCTTAGACCTCCAGTGAGAGATCCCCTTCTCCTTGGGATCTTAATTTAGTCTTTAACTTCCTTAATTTTGCCTCCTTTTGAACCCGGCAGCATCATGTTCCCTTAAGCTTCTGTCTTGGAAGATACTTTTTTTGGTTGCTATCACTTCAGCTAGGCGTGTCTCAGAACTTCAAGCACTATGTGTTCGCCAGTTTCTTTGAGGACCAGTCCATCCTTTCTTCCTAAAGTTTGCTCAGAGAACAATTTAAATCAATCCATAGATCTCCCAGTGTTCTTTCTCAATCACAGCAACAAGGCAGAATACAAGCTCCACCAACTGGATGTTCATAGACAATTGCGTTTTTACCTTCATAGAACTAAAGAACTAAGGAAATCAGACCAGTTATTTCTCTCTTATGCCTTCAACAAACAAGGCCTCCCAGTTTCCAAGGTGACCTTATCCAGATGGTTATCTAATACTATTACCTTTATTTACCAGTTACGAAATAAAGAGTTACCAGCTAAACCAAAAGGTCATTCTACCAGGGCATTAGCTACCTCCATAGCTTTTCAGTCTAGGTTGCCCATAGATTCAATCCATGCAGCTGCCACGTGGGCAAACCCTCATACCTTTATATCTCATTACAAGGTGGATATGGTCTCCCGGAGCAGAGCTGACTTTGGTTCCACTGTTCTGAAGAGTCTGTTCCAATGAGCCACACAGGATGCTAGGTGCTAGGGACGCTGTCCCAAACAGCAAGAACGAAGGCAAGATAGAAAACTTATGTTATGTACCTACCATAATGTTCCATGTTAGTTGTCTTCATCTCGCCTTCCTTCTTGCGTCCCTCCCTCCATCCCCTGTCCTAGTGGACTGAGACGAGTTCTGGTTTTCACTGGCTGAGAATTTTTTTCCTTATTGCTCTCTCGGCCAGGTTTTTTTTTCGTAACCTATTCTATAATTAGATATATTGAACAACCAGTTCTTAGATAACATATGTCTGGGATTAGCTATTACAAATGAGATCTGGGTAGCTTTCGCTAGGCATCATGGGATAAGGGGTAGCCGCGAGCCGGTAAACAGCTCTCGAGCTATTGAAGATGGTCGAGTCGGAGCAGAGGATTTGCTCCGAACCCAAACAGCAAGAAGGAAGGCGAGATGAAGACAACTAACATGGAAAGTTATGGTAGGTACATAACTTCATTTTCTTGGCCTTGGACTGTGCTGTTTTAACCTGTGTAGCAGTAATACTGGGTGCCTGGCAATCTACTGGTATTGTGATTGGTCATTTGGGGGGGGGGGGGTAAAGTTGTCACTGAATCTGTTGGCAAGTATATTGACAATATCTGTTGGCTCAGTTTAGGAGGTACCATTGTGCAGTAGCTCAGAGCAAATCTGGGTGTTGCCGTGGGGATTCTTTACATAACTATAGAAGGCTTTCTGGTGTCTTTACTATCTGCTGCAATTTTGTTTTCATAGCTAGCTTTCGAGGATTTGATGAGGGATCTCATCTTTTTGTTGAGGCTGATAAGGGAGTATTTCCTGCCTTGGGACTTCACCTTATTCTGCATCAGTTTCCTCCTCCTGTTGTAGAGTTTGTTTATGGCAAGGGACCACAAGATTGGCTTCCATTTTTTGGAGGCACATGTCCTGGTTCTATTGGGTACGGCGAGATCCATGCATTTTTGTATGTGTATATACAGTGCACTAGTGTATGATTTGGCGGTCATGTAACTATTCTCCATTTGCATGAATGCTGTGAAGTTAGCCACCTCTGTTTTTAGGAGCCCAAAGTTAGCTTTGGAGAAGTTTTTCATAGTGGTTACCTTTGTGGGGGTGGGGGGTGGGTGGGAGGGATGTGTATTTCCAAGGTGATTAGTTAGTGGTCAGATCTAACCAAGGAGGAGTTGACTACTGGTGTAGAGTAACGGTCACCCATGTTAGTAATGACCAGGTCAAGGATGTTGCTACCTCTAGTGGTGGTAAGAATGAGCTGGTCCAGGGCATTGGAATTAATGAATTCCAGGAAACGTTGGGCAAGTGTATTGGTACATAAGTAGTTTTCCCAGTTAATGTAGGAGTAGTTGAAGTCACCCAGTATGAGAATGTTATGTTGGACCCTAATATTCTCCAGGGTGCTTAGGGGTGGAGTACGAGTCTTGGAACATGGTTTGAGACCTATAACAGGTACAACCTGAATCGCTGTCTTACCCATTGTTAGCTGCACCTGAAGTATCTCTGATGCATTATGTTGGGCTACCAGTCTGGATGCGTGCACATCCTTTATGTATATGGAAATGCCACCACCTGTGGAGCTTCGGTCCAAGTTCTGGGGCCGAAAGTTGTGGAATAAGTTATAGCCTGGTAGTGCAGGGGGGTGCTTTCTGCTGCCTTGAACCAGGTCTATGTTACAGCACAAATGTCGATGTTTGCCATTTTAAGTAGTGCTTCGAGTGAGTGCATTATGAGATTTAGACTTCTAGCGTTGAGCAGCATGACCCTCAGATTGCATTGTTTGTAGCTGGTAATTTGGTCTTTGGAACACAGCTTGAAAAAGGCACTATAGGGATGGCAAGAGCCTTGGCCAGTATTCGGAAGCCCAGGGGTGAAAGGGTTGACAGATCCAGGCCATCTCTGGCAAAGCATCGAGGTCTGTCAATCATGATATACTCCCAGGTTTTTGAAACAGGTATTGAAAAGAAGTGGTTAGAAGACTATCTTTATTTTTTTTTTTAATAGGTGGGGATAAAAAGATAGGATGCCTTTTTTTCCTTAATGTGAGTCTATCAGCAAAATAAGGAAATGAGGCTTTTTGACGAGTATAAAAAAGATTTAGACTAAAAGAAGTATGGAGCATTGTTGGATTAGGAGTCACTTTGTTTTTTGCAGGAGTGAACAATTTAGATCTGTAGGCTTGTAAGTGTATGACTGCTTTGACACAAGTCTGTTTGTCTATAGAAAGAAGAGAATGGGTGATAAAATGGATCTTTGGAGGATCCCTTTAGAAAGAGTACCTGTTAGAAAGAGGGGTTAAATCTGTCTGGCCCAGTTCCCACAATAAAGTTAGGTTGGGAGAAAACATTTTGCAACCACTGGAATACCTCTAGGGTTGACTCACTTGCTAATAGTGGTACATGTAATACTTTGTGGTCAGCTAGATCAAAGTCTTTAATGAGATCAATAAGAAATGCCTGTCATTTGACCCTTTTTCATATTTTTGTATGTATCTTTTTCTTCCCTTCTGTCATTCTTGACTGCTGTCTCAATGCCCCATTTCCTGTGCTGGGTCTTCCGACTCTCCATTCACCCCTAGTCCAATGCACACAATTTTACCAGGGCCTTTGGGGGGATCCTAAGGGCATCCCAGGAGGTCAAGGTGTCATACATAAGTCTGGGGAAGGGGGGTTCCTTTATGCCCAACCTGGTTTAAATCCTCACCCAGACACAGATTCATGGTCTGGGTCAAGGGTTTGCATGCACTGGAGATGTACAGTGTATCACCCCACCTCAGAGGAAGCTCAGCCATGTCCACTACTCTTTTCCCTTTAGATCCCAGCCATCACCAGGGACTGTCACAGGAGATGTCTATGAGTCCACCCATTCTCCCTGCTGCTCCGTCCGTCCGTCATCTGAGCATTTAATTGAACCAGGGTTGGCTGGGCCAAAGTCATGCCTTTATTCCACTACCCAACCAGAGTACCTGACCTTTTTTCATATTTGATAAACTGTCATCTGTTAAGGTCCAGAGTAGTGTAATTTGCAGCATCTACACCAAAGCCATGTTAGTTAAGGGAAAGGGGTCCCAGAAGTTTAATTCATTCTGGTAGCTGAATGTAAGTCGGCTTTCCAGTATTTTTCAAAGTCCAAGAAGAATTGGTATTGATCTGTTATCTTAAAAAAAGCTGAGTTTGAGAACTTTTTAGAATAGGTTTTATAAATATATTTTTTCAGGTGTCTAATAATAAGTTCTGGCACAGGGACAAGTTGTAAATATGTTTGAGGGAACAATAATATAGTTTAAGCAGGTTTTAATAGAACAAGGGTATAAGTGTTCTGTACTTTTCTGTTAACAGGGCAACAGAGTTTGCAAAACAGAAATGTTGCAGCGAAGCATGCCCTAAGAAGTACCGCAAATGTTTGATTATATCTTCATAGTTTCAGTGGTTGTCGCTATTTTACTCAGCCCTTTCTCAACAGTTTCAGTGCACATTTCCCACAGAGGCCACTAGTTTTACAAGTGTTTTGTCCCCTCTGCGTTACTGCTTACGTTGACAAAGATGGCACACAGCACTGGAAATAAACAAACAATGACCATTACAAATTAGCACACACTGGGAGGGAGGAGCACTTCGTTAGTGTTTGTCAAAAGATAACTTATACGACTTACACCATTTTTAGGAAGTAAGAGGGAAGCTTGTTATAACATTCCCTGAAAAGCGGCACTGAGTTGCGACGAAAACCATCAGCACTCACTTCAGATCACCCGCAGTTAGTAAGAATGTGAACACACTGCCCCTCAACAATCAGGAGATGCTCAGAAAGACGAGCATGTCCTTATTTCCAGCCAATAAAACGTCAGTAATGTACACCGTTTTTAGTAAGTAAGAGGGGATCTTTCTACAAGTGTCTAGCGGCACTGACTTTGGAGGAAATCACTCCCAAGAAAAAGTGTGCATTAAACACAGAGTGCAGCTGCAAAATAAGCAGTAATAATAGTGACTTGCGCAATAAATGTACTATTACTCGGACAACAAAGCCCAAATTACAACCTGTAGAGAAGAATGCCATTATCATGAATAACAACTGATACCATAAATACGATTGGGAGGTTGAAGACGGAGTTACAAGCAGAAAAAAAGAAACATCTTCACATCAACTGCAGGTTGACTGTTGCCCTGTTAACGGAAAAGTACCATGTTTTCTGTATTTATAGGATGTCTATAAGTATTTCATTAAGCAGTTTTTTTCTGCCATTAGATGTGATGATCTTAATATAAAAATGTACACTGAATTTTGGTGGGCTTGTGTCTAGGGGTTGTATTAATGATAGTTAGAGGGGGGGTCTTGGAAGTTGGATAAATTCACTGAAAAAGTATTTTGTAGAAATAGGGTTTTTGGAAAACAAAAGTGTATTGGCTGTGGATGACTTGCTGTTTTGGCTCCTGCCACTGAGGTGCAGGGAAAGGAATAAATGTAATAGCTTAATAGCTGAGATGAAGGAGTGAATAATGAGCACTTCCTGCCAAAGCATTGGATCCAAGAGCTCTGACTTCTCCCCTACCCAGAATTCCCCATCCTGCCTGATATACCTGTGAAAGCCAGACATGTGGACCAACAGCTCACCTTTGATTCACGATAAGTGAATGCTTTTTTCCTCCTCCCTTGTTAAAAATATTTGTTACATTAGCTTTTAAAGTGTGCTTAGAAGTAAACTTAGAGATATGTGTTTTCATAATTAGTATCAGTAGATTTAGATTAAAGTTTTTTCTTAGTGTAGTAGTGCTTTTCTAATGCAGCAGTTAGCGTTGTCGCCTCACAGCAAGAGGTTCTCCAATTCAATTCTCGTCTGGAACGCCTTCTGTGTGGAGTCTGCATGTCCTCCCCGTGGTTGAGTAACATATAAAGACATGCAGGTAGGTGCATGCATGAATGGGTGTGCCTTCTTTGAAGGTTGGGTGTCGGGCTGGCAACTCGGCACCATAAAAATCCACTGCCAATCTTTAGCGGACCGGAATTCCGCTGTGGCGACCCCTAACTGGGAAAAGCCGAAAGACATTACTAGTAGTGCTTGTCTAGTAAGTATAGTTAGTAAGTTCTCATGTCCTCAGTCTTGAAAAATTGCTCTTCCTGCGGGCATAAAATAGCCCCTCAGGATCCCCACTCTCAGTGTGTATACTGCTTGGGGTCTTCACACCTTCAAGCTTCCTGCTCCATTTGTGCTGCCTTAGGCTCCAGACCCCTACAAGGACATAAAGGAAAACTTCTTTCTCCCCATACATGGTCCAATACATCTGCAGACCCAAAGGGGTCCAATTCCTCTTCTCTCTCTTATAAGAACGTTAGAGAGGGATAAATCTAAAGAGAAAAAGAGAGAGACAGAATGATAATGAGAAATGTAAAGATAAATCCAAGCATCCTGAAGATTGTCAGGAAAAATCAAATAAATGGTCTCCCAACCCTACAGTTACTGCGGGTCCAGCACCTAAAGTTCTGAGACAGTTAGATCCAACAGTTTCTTGGAAGCATATTCCATCTACCAAGTCTTTTCTTACTCCAGCTCCAGTCAGTCCTGTGCTACATTCTCTGATTTTGCAGAAAGGACTTTCAAAGACTGCTTCATTAGCATCTTCTTCCAGATCTGATTTTTCCACTAGAAGTCTCACAGAGTTTGAAGTCAACCAGATGATGAGGATATTTCTGAGGACTCAGATTCAGATGGGAGTTCTCCCACCTCTGTCCCTGAGGAGGGATCCAGGATCGTTCCCTCCATCCTTGGCTATTCAATCTTCTCAGCTTCCTATGACCTTCCTCATTCCTGGAGGGGGTGCATATCGGATCCAGTCTTCCTCCAGTATCAGAGTTGGAGTTGACAGCTCTCAAAGCTTCGACTTTGACTTCCATAACTCACTCAGCTCCAGTGCTTTCTGGTCCAGCAGTGTCCCGGGCTCAGGGCTGCAGTAGTTGATTTGACTCTTCAGTGCAGTCACTGCCTCTCGGGGCCTTGGAATGTGACAGCTTAGTTCTGAGGTCCTCCTTGAGGCCTTCAGCCACTGGATTCGAAAGGACATCCAAACTTTCCAGTTTGGCTGGCTCTTTCTTCTGCTCCAGTGGTTGGATCGGCCTTCAAGGCTGTGGAGGGGCCTTGATTGGACCAAGATGTTAGTATGCTCTCCGAGCTCAGATCCATCCATACTCCCTTTGAAGACTGTACCCTCCTCTTCTCATTCTGCTAGACAGGAACAGACAGATCCATTAGGTTTTCAAATGACTCAACCCTCCAGTCCCTTGTCCATTACTGAAGTGTCTCCTTTGGGGTGGAGGGGGTCCCAGGGCACGTTCCTTGGAAAAGGACTCGTAAGAGGAAGCATTTTGACTCCTTTTCTGAGTCTGTCACTAAAGACACTGACTTAGATAAGGGAGAAGGTTCTCCAAGATACCTCCTGAAGACATCCCCTTCAGAGACATCATAGTATTGAAGAAACAGCATGGAGGATGGTCCACCAAAGCCCCTTCTTTTGATGCATCAGTGTTTCTTGAAGCCCTTTAATATCCTGAGTAGTCTGTCCTCTTGACCCATTAGTCAACCGCCTTACTCAAAAAGCTTGGAAGGAGCCTGATGTTGCAGAAGCTATCCGTAAAAAGCCAGATAGAATTTTAGCTGCTGCAAGGGATTAGGAAGTTCTAGGCTAAGAGTCCCCTTGTAGATGACATGGTGATAGCAGCAACCATGAAAAAGGAATGTCCAAAGATAGTTCCTATGTTCATCACCCTAATAGGGAATCTGGGGCTTTGGACAGATTGGGGAAATGGACATAAGCTTCAGACACTTTCTGCATTTGTGAGCTAAATTATATGGCTCACTTGACACATTTCAAGAGGCATTTAATTAAGGAACTTTCAAATTCTCTGGTAGGTATCTTACCAGTGGACATCCAGAAAGCTGTGGTGTCCCATTTGTCAACCCTTCAAGCTACTACGAATATATCCATGAGACAGCTTTCCTATGCAGCAGATGATGCAGCCTGTATAGCTGGTACTATCATTAAACTGCATCATCAAACTTGGATGCGGATATGTTACTTTGTGGAAAGCTTCAGAACATCCTTCTTCAGTAA
Source organism: Protopterus annectens (assembly GCF_019279795.1). NCBI lineage: Eukaryota > Metazoa > Chordata > Ceratodontiformes > Protopteridae > Protopterus > Protopterus annectens. The sequence goes on from NC_056733.1 coordinate 43,006,429, forward strand.
CCCTTATGACTGTTCCACTTTGTTTGGACTGAAAGTCAAGGACATGCTTACCGGAAGTGAACAGAACCTTGTCTGCCATTGGAATCCATTTTTCAACCTGTCAGAGATCCTTTTCCAGGAATCAGAGAGGGTGTAGATGGATGTGGTTCATAAAATCTCAAGGCTTTTATCAGGACTCTTCTGGGAACAGGCCTCCCAGTGGCAGAGGTGGATGAAATTCCACAGGAGGTCACCGCAGAGGCAGAGGTGGTCTGCAAAATTAAGGTTTCTATGGTCCATTCACAGAGAAGCCTTTCCAGCATCCCTGATCACCTGCCCGGCTGCTACAATCTGGAAGTAGTCGAGATGCTTCTCCTTGCACCCTCTACCCTGGCAATGCATATCTCAAGATTCATGGGTGCTAAGGATCATTTCCAGAGGTTATCCAATTCCCTTTTTCAAAACTCCAAAAATAAAATGAAAGATTGCCAGCATTCCACCTAATTAGCTGTAATCTGCAGCAACAGAGGTTCCGACATTGCTGGTCAAAACAGTCATCCTGTCGGTCCCCCAAGACCAGTTAGAATCCAGATTCTACTCAAAGTTCTTTTTAGTTCCAAAAAGATAGAGGACCTGAGACCAATTTTGGATCTCAGCAAATTAAATCAATTTGTAAAACAGACAAAATTTCAGATGGTGTCAGTACAGTCCATTCTGCTTGTTCTCATTATAGATGATTGAATGTGCTGTATAGATCTCCACGATGCCTACTATCCCATAAAGATCCAGAGGAAGTCAAGGAGATTTATCCATGTCTGGCTAGAATCTAATCACTTCCAATTCAGAGCTCTGACATTTGGTGTCACCACAGCCTCCCAGGTGTTCACCAAGATAATAGCAGTGGTGACAGCTTTTCTCAGGCTTCAGAGGTTCCATGTATTCCCATATCTGGACTATTGGCTTTTAACTGCTACCTCCAGGGATCTACTTCTAGCACACTAGTCATTCTTGCAAGAACTATCATCCGCATTGGATATTTCTATCAACTTAAAGAATACAAAGTATAGTCTATTCAGTGCATAGAGTTCATAGGCTTCCAGATAAGACACAGTTTGTCAAATAGTAAAGCTATCCTCATCTCAGATCAATTCAATCAGATCACTTACTCTTTAAGTAATAAATTGTCCACACCCCTGGCCTCAATTGATATTAAGACTTCTAGGGCTAACAGCTTCATCCATAGTGATGGTCCCATTGGCAAGATACCACATGAGAGCTCAATTGTGGACATTAACGATAACAGTGTTCCCAGAGATTTCATTCCTTTCACCACAAAATTTGACTCATGGAGGTATGCAGATATCATACCCAATGGTGTATTGTATCCGACTCGGTCACTCTGGGCAGACACTTATCTCCTCCGGTTCCCAAATCCACAGTGACCACGGATGTCTCTTTTCTTTGGTGGGGGGTGCATTTTGAAGGGAGAACATTCCAAGGAACATGGTCCCCATTAGAGGCCAACTTTCACATCAGTATCTTGGAGTTAAAAGTAGTCCTTTTTGCATTGTAGGTACTTCAAGACCATCTACCCAAGGATGTGATTGCCATACATTCAGACATATCATTAGTTTAGTACATCAACAGACAGGGTAGAACCAGATCATACCCTCTGTGCCTAGAAGCCTTGAGACACTAACAGTGGGTGATGTCTTCAAACCACTTTCTAGTAGCAACTCGTATTACTGAGACATTCAACATCATAGTGAACACATATACCTGGGACATCCAACATCATATTGAACAAGCCGACAAGAGCTATATTACTGCCTGACGAGTGGTTTCTCAATGAAACCGTGACAACAGAGATTTTCAGCCACTGGGGTCAACCTTACTGTGACCTTTTTGCTTCATACCTAAACAACAAATGCAGAAATTACTTTTCCCTCATCCCTGTATAGGGTCAGTCACCAAGAGATGTTGTAGTCCATTCTTGGCCCTAGGTCTCATTTACGCCTTCTCCCCATTCTCCTTATTCGCAAGTTCATCCAGAAAGCAATGGAGCATAAGACCAAAGTAATCCTCATTGCCCCCTTCTGACCTTGATAAGTTTGATTCCCCTTTCTTTGACTTCACTTAGTTTAACCATCGTGGTTTGCTTGATCCCTTCCCGAATCTCCCCACACACCACTCTGGGATGCCTCTATTGGACTTACAAACCCTAAAATTGACCTCACGATTTCTCCATTTTTAACAATTGCCAGAGATGCCAGGCTTTCTTCTCCAGTAGTATGAATAATTTTGTCTTCTTAGAGGAATTCTATTAAAAGGATTTACAGGAGTAAATGGAAATGCTTTTCTATCTGGGCATCTGATAACGGTTTAGAATCCTTTTCAGCACTTTTTCCAAAACTCCTTGAATTCCTTTCAGAACTTTTCATGTCATGGTCTAGCTATTCGACAATTAAAGTACAATTGTCAACTGTCTCAGATTTTCACATTGGATGCAACAACACTTCCATTGCTTCTCTCAGAATCTCTAAGGCCTTTTTGAAATGTACCTTTTTATTGAGGCCTTCAGTTCATGATCCAGTCCTTCCCTGTGACTTTACCATTTTGCTGCAGTCTTTAACTCAAAAACCCTTTGAACATGCAGCATCCACAAATATGAAGTTCCTGTCCTGGAAGACGATATTTTTGGTCGTCATAAAATCTGCCAAATGTGCATTAGAACTTCAGGCAATTTCATGCAGGACTGCCTTCCTGATCTTCCATAAAGATAGAGAGTCGTTGAGGACAGACTTGTCCTTTTTTCCAAAAGTGGCTTCTGAATCAAATTTAAATCAACATATTGATTTATCAGTTTTCTTCTCCAATTTCTGAAATAAAGGAGAACATATATTACATACATTAGATGTGTACAGACAGCTCAGATATTACCTCCATCGTACCAAGACTTTCAGAAAATCATACCAGTTATTCATACCCTTAAAGAAAAAAAGTTAGGGCAATCTGTTTCTAAAGTTACTCTTTTGAGATGGCTATCTAATTGCATTTCCTTAGTCTGTGATTCTCTAGGTATGCCTGTACAGTCAGAGCCTAAAGGACATTCTGCAAGGGGTATGGCAACATCTATAGTCTTTGCTAGATGAGTTCCTATCAGTGACATTAGTGCAGCAGCAACTTGGTCATCAGCTTGCACTTTAGTGAGTCTCTAAGAATTAGATGTGCAGTCCACGATGCACGCATTCTTTGGTTCTGCCATTCTCAGGAATATCATGCTGGGTAGCTTGGTAATCTGTCCCACGTGTTGAATCAGATGAAAAAAGGCAACCAAAAAAAAAGCTACATCAGATACGAAAGTTATGTATTCACCATAATGTTAGATCTGCGTTGTCTTATTTTCATCTGGTTCAACTCCCCTCCTGGCTTCCTACAAAAATTGTCAGTCTGCTTTTAGGGAGAGACCAGATCACATGTGGAACCTGTCTGACCCCCTTTTGTCTTGTATACCTTTTAGTGTTTATTTCTTTCTATTTGTCCTATTGGGTAAACACATGCACACACACAAACACACACACACACACACACATATATATATATGTGTGTGTGTGTGTGTGTGTGTGTGTGTGTGTGTGTGTGTATTTAGGTACATATAATACCTTTTTATGGCCAGTCAACAAACTCAATCTGAGGTGGTTTAAGCAGGTTGGGGAATTGTAGGTAGGGGAGGAGTCAAAGTTTTCAGATCCAATGCTTTGGCATGAGATTCTGAGGTCAGATCCAATTACCCACATGTTGAATCAGACAAAAAGAACACAACATGGATCTGTCATTAATGGTGAGTACATAACTTTTGATATGATGTTGTTAATCTTCATTCATTCCTTACATGTGATGTTCGGAACCGATCCTTGGTTCCGACTCAGCCGTTTACCAAGCCTCAAGCTAAACTTTACCCACAGTGCCCTCCTCCATGTTACCCCAGATCTTGTTTGCCATGTAAGAAACAAGACGTGCCAGACAGCCTCTCAGGTAAGTATTCATTTTTTTGATTGTTTCAGAGGAATTTTCTTCCTTTAAGTCTTTTCTTATAAAAAAGTCTTTGTTGTTTGGTTGTACCTTTTTTGCTAGTGCCCTATTTTCAACTTTACTTCTCTTTTTTTCTACCAGTTGGTAACTCTTCTACCAGTTGGTAACTCTTCTACCATTGTTGGTACCTTCCCTTACCTACTTGGGTAGTCTTTCGTAGCATAGTTGGTACTCCCTCTGTTCTTTCTTTTCTTACACCTAAGATTGTACTGCTTTTACTATTATATTTACTGGAAAACATGTCAGAAAAGAAAACGACTACCGGTTTTAAAAGATGTGACAAATGTGACAGAAAAATACCTAACGTAGATAGTCATATGTCTTGTGTTTACTGTTTAGGGGTTTCTCATTTATTGGAGAAACCGCCTTGTGATATTTGTAGGACTTTTAGCTCCTGCACTCTTGCGGAATGCAAAAATAAACTGATGCTTGCTGGTTTACTAAAATCTCCCTTTTCAGAGGCGATCTCTGAGATGGAGGCTTCAACCCTCCGAGGAAAGATGATAAAAAGAGGAGTAAGTCTCTTCCCACTTCTCCTCACGATTCAAAATCATTGGAACCAAGGCCTAAGGTTCCTAAGTTGTCACACAAGGATTCTTCAGTTACGAGACCGAAATCCTTGGCTCAGATCTTGGCTCCAAAAGAGACGATTCCATCAGCGCCGTCTGTTCCTTTGGCACTGGATGTTTCATCTGCTCTGACCTCTGCTACTGCACCGTTAACTTTGCCCATGGCAACCAACCACATTGTCTGCTCTGATTTCTTCATCTGCTCAATCTTTGGCACCAACAACCATCATGAAAACTATCTCGGCTCCGACACATCTCTCTCTGCCTATAGCCACTTTGGAACCAGTGTTTTCCCTTCCTGAGCTTCATAGCAGTCCTCAGAGAGATGAATTTCTTCCCAGGACCAGATACTCCCCGTTGGTAGACCCCTTCTATGGACAGCAGTATAGTCCTTTCCTTGAACGTCCAGTTTCACCGTCAGGGTTATCTACCCGTTCCTCCAAGAGACTGTCTGAGTTAGATATAGTGAGACTGGTAGACCAGCTGTTGACGGCCAGAGGCATTTCTCCTCCTCAGAAACCCTACCTCCCACTCGGATCTGAGGGCGTTGCTCCAAGGACTCCACATTATTTTCCTTCTTCAACCTCTTCACAGGTTTTGGAAGTTTTGTCACCGACTGCTACCCCGGTTCCAGTGGCTTTGGTACCGATAGTGGATCTCACTTTGGTGCCAGAGGCTTCTCTTTGGTCTGAATCCTTTGCAGAAACAGGCCATCCTCAGCTCCAAGATTGGCCTGCCTCGGCAGCCCTGTCTCTTCTGGAGGCTCCTTCCCTGGGGGTTAGTCCTTCGGGGTGGGGTGTGTCCCCATTTCCGAGTTTGTCTCTTTCGATTCTGGACTCCTATCCCTCCTCGGGGGGGTCTGGCATTTGAGGCGATGGAGAGAGCTTTAGCCATGGCTGGCTCCCAGCTGGACCCATTGGCATTGGAGACACACCCTCCTCCTTCTGCTTCTGAGCCACAGCTACTACATCTCACTATTGTTGGACATCAGGTTCAGGAGCCTCAAGTTAGTCTTCATCAAGGTAGCCCTTCTGCAGATTCTTCCTCTGACGTTCCCCCCAAGGAGGTTCTTCTCAAGAAAACATGCAAGAGGAAGCACATTGATTCCCGGAGGAATCGCTGACTGAAGATACAGACTTTGATGACTGTAAAGGGTCCCCATGGTCACCCCTGAAGTTGTTTCCTTTGGGGACATCCTGGAAATACTGAAACAGCGGGGTGACTGGAAGTCCTCTACCTCCTGGGTGACCCCCCCCGCAGATGAACTTGTTCAGTACATCATGCAGCAGGCTTGCACAACACCTGATGCCATTGAGCTGATTCCACTTAGACAAGATAAGATACTCTCTCCACCAGAAGATCAACCTCATTGGTCCAAAGGTCTTCCCGTTGATGCTATGGTAGTGACGGCAGCCACAAAGAAAGAGCTCTCTGAGGAGAGTTCTACTGTCCATTCCCCAAACAGGGAGTCTCGGATGACAGACAGGATAGGAAAGCGGGTCTTTTCTTCAGTGACCTTTGCAATCAGGTCTATGAACTACTTGTCACACTTCACACAGCTTCACAGAGACTTAATTTCAGAGCTTTCCAAAACGCTATCAGGAGCAGTGTCTGATGAGGTACGGGACAAGGTTGCCTCACAACTAGCCACCCTGGAGTCTGTTTCCAATTCGTCCATGAGGTTGATTTCACACTCAACCGAAGGAGTGACAAGAGTGGCAGGTGCTGGAGTCGTGGCTAGACACCACGCCTGGATGCGACTTTGTGATTTCACAGACCCTTTCAAGTCTTCCTTCCTTAATGCCCCCATAGAAGCCTTATCCCTGTTTGCCTCTAAAGTTAAGGATTTCTTGGCCAGGTGTGAAATGGACCATAAGACCCTGTCTGCAGTAGGTGTCTGCTTCTCTTCTTCTCAGAGACCCTACTCCAGGAACAACGGGAGTGGAAAGATGTGGTACCATAAATCCCAAGGGCCTTTCCACGATACGGGCCAAATTTATCCCCCGTGGCAGAGGGGGTAATTCAAATGGAAGACACCCCTTTAGGGGCAAAGGGGTCCACGTAACCAGGGATCCAGAGATTTTTTCTCCGGACAGCCCTATCAGCGCTCCTGAAGTGCGGCCCAATTGCTTGCCTTTGGAAGCAGTCTGGGGTCATTTCTCTCTGCACCACTTTGACTGGAAACAGATAACCACAAATACTTGGGTGCAGATGATAATAACTAGAGGATATCACATTCCCTTCTTTTCAAAGCCAAATCCAACCAGGCACATCCCCAGTGTTCCACCCAGTCAAAAGGAATTTGCAGCAATAGAATTTCAAAAGCTGCTTCAAAAAAAAGAGTCATCCAAGTAGTCCCCCCCCCCCAGAACAACAAGAATCCAGTTTTTACTCAAGATTCTTTTTAGTGCCAAAACAAACAGGGGACTGGAGGCCCATTTTAGACCTCAGCAACCTAAACAAATTTTTCAAACAAGTATAGAGTTCCGGATGGTCACGGTACAGTCAGTACTCCCTTTCTTGCGAAAAGACGAGTGGATGTGCTCCATAGATCTTCTGGATGCGTATTACCACATAAAAATGGACAAACACTCCAGAAGATTTCTACACTTCTGGCTGAGGGCCAATCATTACCAATTCCGAGCACTGCCCTTTGGTCTCTCTACGGCCCCCAGAGTGTTCACCAAGTGCATGGCAGTGGTAACAGCTCACTTGAGACTGAGGATTCCTGGTGTTTCCATATCTGAACGATTGGCTCCTTACCTCCCCAACCGAGCATCAGCTGTTGTTCATCTTACAACAAACGCAGAAACTTTTGTCGCACTTGGGCATCACTGTGAACTAGAGCAAATGCAATCAGTTTTGAACCACACCAAGGTTCCAGCAAGAGTGATTCTACAACGTCTGGGGTGTATGGCAGCTTCCATCACGATGGATCCATTTGCGAGACTTTACATGAGACTCCTTCAATCGTTGTTACTAACTCAATGGTCCCTGTTAAATTGTCTTATGTCTTACAACATCAGGATAACCAATCTTTGCAAATAAGACCTTCTCTGGTGGCTGAAACCGGATCAAGATCTATGGAGTCACCCATTCTCCGCCACTCTACCCTTAGCCACAGTGACCACGGACGCTTCCCTGATCAGGTGGGGGGGGGGTTATTATCAGGGACAGACAGTCCAAGACACTTGGTCGCCCCTGGAGGCCAATTTGCATATCAGTGTTTTGGAACTGAGGGCAGTGCTTCTCGCGTTGCAAGCATTCCATTCTGTCCTCCCTTCGGGAACAATTGGCATTCAGTGTCAGACAACATGTCAGTAGTCTGGTACATAAACAAACAGGGGGGAAGCAGATCTTACCCTTTATGTTAGGAAGCCATAAGAATTTGGCAATGGGCGATAGCTTCCAATCACTTTCTTGTAGCAGCACACATTCCCGGGGATTCCAGCGTGATTGCAGAGAAATTGAGCCGATGCATTCTCTTGCCTCACGAGTGGTCCCTCAATCCTATAGAGCCGGTGAAGATTTTCAGTCACTGGAGTCAGCCTTGCTGTGATCTGTTTGCCTCCTCCACAAACCACAAGTGCAGCAGCTACTTTGCCGTAATCCCCCTATGGGGGGAGTCAATGAGGTACACTCTCCTACACGATTGGCTCACGGGTCTTCTCTATGTTTATCCCCCCTTCCACTGATGCCACAATTCACGAAGAAGGCTCTTCGATTGAGAAGCAAAGTAATCCTTATTGCTCCTTACTGGCCTCATCAAATTTGGTTCCCATTTCTGTGGCCTCATCTAATTTGTCAACCCTAGGTTCTGGACCCAATCCCAGACTTGGTAACGCATCCACAGGGCTTGATTCACCCGAATGTATCCAGTCTCAAGCTGACAGCTTGGTTCCTCCACTTCGCTGATTGCCAGGCAAAGTGACCTATCCTCTCCAGTTTGTCACATTCTCTTGGCTTCACATAAACCATCCACCAAAGGGCTTTACCTTAGTAAATGGAAGAATTTTTCTCTATGGTGCAAGGATAGGCATATTGACCCTTTCTCAGCACAAGTGCCTGTTCTAGAATATTTATCTACTCAACTGGAGTCCGGAGCTGCAGCTTCCTCTATTCGAGTTCATCTGTCTGCAATATCCAACTACCATAATGGTTGTCTTCATGAGTCATTAATCTCTCACAGACTGTGTAAAGCTTTTCTAAAAGGAGTTCTGCATATCACGCCCCCTTTAAAACAACCAACTTAACTATGAGACTTGACAGTGATCTTACAATCTCTAACCAGTTCCCCTTTGAACCTGCAGCCACATGGGATCTGAAATTCTTTTCTTGAAAAACCTTGTTCATGGTTGCTATTACGTCTGCTAGACATGTATCAGAATTACAAGCTTTGAATATGAAGCGTCCATATTTGATCTTTCACAAGGATAGGGTTTTCTTATGAACAAACCCTTCCTTTCTTCCGAAAGTGATTTCGAATCTGACTGTTAACCAAACATTAGACCTACCTGTATTCGTCCCAAATTACTCTAATAAAGGGGAATATACTTTGCATTTGCTTGATGCTCACAGACAACTACACTTTTATCTTGACAAGACAAAGTCCTTTAGAAAATCTGACCAGCTATTTATTGCCTATTCTGGTCCTAAGATGAGGAAAGCAGTAGCTAAAGTTACCCTATTCAAATGGCTTAGAGACTGCATTACCTACATATACCAAGAAAATAACATGGTTATTCCTGCAAGGATTAAAGCACACTCAACAAGGTCAGTTTCAACTTCTGAAACCTTCCATGGATGATATTTGTGCAGCAGCAACATGGGGCTCTCCTCATACATTTATTACTCATTATAAATTGGACATGATTTCTAGGGGAAGAGCTCCCTTCAGCTCAATGGTACTCAAGAATATTCTTCCTTAGGGCCTCCCAGGAAGCAGGTAGCTAGGGACTCTGTCCCACATATAAGGAATGAATGTAGATTAACAACATCAGATAAAGAAGTTATGTCTTACCATAAAGTTCCATCTGCGTTGTTGATCTTCATTCATTCCAAACCCACCCTCCATCCCCCTCCAGGGGCTCTTGGAAGTTTGATTATGGTCCTTCCATTCCTGGTAAGGTACTTGCTTAGAGAAAGCCTCCACTTTCCTTTCTATAAACTGTCCTGTCTTCTGGACAAACTTGATCTCAGGTAACATGGAGAATGACACTATGGGTAAAGCTTAGCTTGAGAGTTTTCTGGCTGGCGTGTGCATGGTAAACGTCCCAGTCAGAACCGAGGATCGGTTCCGAACCCCACATGTAATGAATGAATGAAAATCAACAACACAGGTGGAACGTTATGGTAAGACATAACTTCTTTTGTACTTAACAGTTTTGATTTTATACTTGCTGTTGTATTGTAAGGAGAGATGAAGCAGGATGTGCTGTTAGAATACACAGTAAAATGTGGTGTATGTGATTATAATTCAGATATATGTCTGATATTTGTGTTTTGAATGCTGTTTAATGACTGGGTATGCCTTCGTATTAGGTCTCAGCAAGGTAATTAGTTTTATTGGCATGGTGGAGTTGGCAGTGTTGTTTCTAATGAGTTCTATATCATCTAAGTTCTTACTGGTTGACTGAATGTAGGAGAAGAGATTGGGAGGTATGTATTGCCATGAAGGGTGACTGAAGATGGGGGGGGGGGGAGTACAGCAAAGTGTCCCAGCCATTCAGCCTGCACATGAGCAGTTCTGATTAACATGGGAAGTAATGTGTTCAGGGAAGGTAGGTTGTCATTCAGTAGTTTAAGTAATGGGTTTGAAGAGCACTTGTAAAAGTAACAAAGTGTGTACTATCCCTATTTGTGATTTAAATTGAGGACAGGCAGTGCTAACAGAAGCTCATAGTATGTATACACCTCCTGAAGATAGCTAAGTTAGCATATGAGACCCCACAAGACCAGGGGATATTGCCCTCATATGCATAAGCTGCCTCACTCAAAATGTAGCACTCATGAAAGGGCAAAAACCACTATTACTATCTTGGTACGCAAGGAGGTTGGATGGGAGAAGTGGCTGGAGAAAACCACAGTTAACTAAAACTAAGACCTCCATAGGATGCTTCAGTAGGTGTTAGGAAGAATACTTGCTTACAAATTCTAGCAAACAGCACTGCTAGGCAAAGAGGATGCTCATCTTATTTAAACCTAAACATTGCAGTTAAAAAGCAAGTATCACTGCTAGGTGAAGGAGTTCTTAACTTTCATTTGTAGATGATCCCTTGAAGGAACTTGAGGGTGATTTGTTTACTGGGGTAGAGCACTGATCCCAGTGGTCCAATTTCAGGCTCAGCCTGGTGGTTACAATGAGGTTAGTGAAATAAGTGATGTATGTAAAACAGACCTGTAGAAAGCTAGTGTACCAGGAATATAGAAATAGGTTCATAGGTATGTACTAGGCTAATGGCTCTGAGACCTTTACAAGCCTAGCCATAGGATTACCCTGACATAGTGCCACCCGACCTTAGTTCCCAGTGCCTCTGTCGAGTAGAGCCACTGCAGTTATCCCAGGGTGAATATTGTTTCCCATCCCCTCATCAAGATTTCTCTTGAAGAAGGTCAGCGAGGTGCTCTGCTTGACATGTATGGGAAGCCTATCCCATAACATGGGCAGTCTCTGGGTTTTGAACGTGTCCCTCCAGCATTTTCTGTTAATTGTGGTAATGAGGTTGAGGTCTCTGTAGCATGTGGAGTGGAGGGATTGAGATTTCTTTAGATGTAGCAATTCTAACAGAGCTGGGTCAGACATGGCTTTGTAAGTCAAGTAGAAATCGCCTCTAAGTAGGAGATATGAGACAGAGAATAGTGGAGTGTTTGTTAGGTACTTTTGCAGCCTCTCCAGTTGTTGCAGGTGTCTAGTGAGGTAATTGCCAAATGGACCATTGTACTCGATGATTGGCCTAATGAGGGAAGAGCAGAGGGAGACAATGACCTCTTTCTTCCTGGATGCAAACCCCTTAGTAATGAGATGTGCCACATAGAAGGACTTTCTGACCTTAGTGGCAATGTGGTGATCAAAAGAGAGGTTGCTTTCAACCTGTGTTCCCAGATCTCTTATAACTCCTTTTGTGTTCAGTGGACTACCATCAATGTGGTAATTCATGGGAACCAGGTTTTTCCCATAGGGGATAACAACACATTTTTTTGGCATTGAGCTTAAGGCCATGGTTCTGACACCAGTTGTTGGTCTCAGTGAGGCCATCCATTAGGATGTCAACATCAGTTGGGGAGTTAATAATAGCTTACAACTTGCAATAGTCTGCGAACTTTGTCAGCCAGAGTCCCTTCGTGTTGGCCTGGACTTCTGTAGAAGTAGATACCAAACAGAAGAGGACCCAGGACCGAACCCTGTGGGACTCCACTCATGACTAGTCGGCAGTCTGACTTGAAATCAGCTACTTTCACACTGTGGGTTCTATCTGTGAGCCAGTTTGCAGCCTACCTAGTGATATAGAGGTTAATGCCTAACTTAGTGAGTTTTTCTATGATTCCTGAATGGGGAATGGTATCAAAAGCCTTGGCCAGATCAAGGTAGGCTGTATGAACCATCCTGCCTTCATCCACTGCTCTGGTGATTGACTCAAAGAAGTCGACCAAGTTGAGCAGGCATGATCTACCCTTGACAAAACCAAACTGTGTTGGATCCAGAGTTTGGAGATTCTCTATATCCTTGTTTATTAGGTCCATGATGATGCGCTCCATAGCTTTGCATATCAGGCTCATTAAGCTAATGGGGCGATAGTTCCCAGGGTCTGTACTCACTCCTCCTTTGTGGAGAGGGATGACTGTAGCAGTGCACCATTCGGTAGGGACAAAGCCTAAGGTGTGGCTGTGATTGAACAGGGCACACAAGTGAGGTGCCAGTTCACTCTGCAGTTCATGCAGAACACAGCCAGGGATATTGTCAGGTCCCATAGAAGCTGTATTCCTGGCCTTGGACAGTGGTGTTTTAACCTGTGCAGCAGTAATACTGAGTGCCTGGCAATCTAGGGTAAAGTTGGCACTGAATCTGTTGGCCAGTATACTGGCAATATCTGTTGGCTTGGTATAGGAGATACCACTGTGCAGTAGCTCAGAGCAAATCTGGGTATTGCCGGGGAGATTCTTTACATAACTATAGAAGGCCTTGTGGTTGTCTTTACTATCTGCTGCAATTCTGTTTTCATAGCTAGCTTTAAAGGATTTGATGAGGGATCTCAACTTTTTGTTGAGGCTGATAAGGGAGTTTTTCCAGTCTTGGGACTTCACTTTATTCAATGTCATTTTCCTCCTTCTGTTGTAGAGCTTGTTTATGGCAGGGGACCACCAGATTGGCTTCCTTTTTTGGAGGACAGTGTCTTGGTTCTGTTGGGTATGGCAAGATCCATGCATTTGTGTACGTGTTCGTACAGTGCATTGGTGTATGATTCGGCGGTCATACAACTATTCTCCGTTTGCATGGGTGCCGTGAAGTTAGCCACCTCTGTTTTTAGGAGCCCAAAATTAGCTTTGGAGAAGTTTTTCATGGTGGCTAGCTTTGTGGGGGGGGGGGGGGCATGTGGATTTCCAAGGTGATTAGTTTGTGGTTGGATCTAATCAGGGAGGAGCTGACTATTGGTGTAGAGCAACAGTCACCCATCTTATTAATGACCAGGTCAAGGATGTTGCTACTTCTAGTGGGGGTAAGAACGAGCTGGTCCAGGGCATTGGAATTAATGAACTCCCTGAAATGTTGGGTAAGTGTATTGGTACATGAGTAGATTTCCCAATTAATAGAGGGGGTAGTTGAAGGTGACCAGTAAGAGAGTGTTAGGTTGGACCCTAATATTTTCCAGGGTGCTTAGAAACATGCAGTGTGAGTCTTGGGACATGGTTCGGGACCTATAGCAGGCTACGACCTGAATCGCTGTCTTACCCAATGTTAGCTGCACCTGAAGTATCTCAGATACGTTATGTTGGTCTTCCAGTCTGGAGGTGTGTACATCCTTTATGAATATGGAAACACAACCACCTTTGGAGTTTCGGTCCATGTTCTGGGGCCGAAAGTTGTGGAATAAGTTATAGCCTGGTAGTGCAGGGGTGCTTTCTGCTGCTTTGAACCAGGTCTCTGTTACAGCACAAATGCTGATGTTCTCCATTTTAAGGAGTGCTTCGACCGAGTGCATTTTGAGATTTAGACTTATAGCGTTGAGCAGCATGACCCTCAGACTGCATTTATTTGGAGCCGTCATGGTGGTAATTTGGAACACCACCTAAAAAAGACACTATAGGGGTGGCAAAAGCCTTGGCCAGTATCTGAAAGCCCAGGGGTGACAGATGCAGGCCATCTCTGGCAAAGCATCGAGGTCTGTCAATCATATCATCCCAGGCAGACAGATACTGTATCCCATTAGAATGACACCAGAAACTTAGTCAGTTGTTAATATCAATCATTTTTTGCTTGTACTGTGCTATAATTCTGGGTGATGGTAGGATGCTGCTTAGTTGTTTTGTAACAATGGAATAATATTATGAAAAAGTAAAGAGGAGCCAGGCTCCATGGCACATAGGAATAAAACTCTAACTGTGATCAGATGACTGGGTTGTGATTAGGATTTCCAGCAGTGGAGGAGCCAGGCAAGGAGAGAGAAGAATGAAGGAGTTCAGTCTGCTTGCTTCACACTTGGTGAGAGGACATGTGCAATCAGGTGGTTCATTGAAATTATGCTATTTCTCCAGTGGAGACCAGGGAAATCACTGCTTATGCATTGAGCTTGGTGAGTAGGGCTGCTTATTAGTAGTGTCAGTTGTGATACAAGGGAATTTGCAGTGTGGATGGTTCATGCTCTGCCCCCCCCCCCAATTTATGTAACCAGGTGCGCACAGGAGGTAGAATTACAAAAAGAAAAAATATGAACCACTCCTTATAGCTGACTTAAGGATTGAATCTTCTGGTCAACCCTCACACTGGTGATAGGGATTACATGGGTTAGTTGGTAGGCATTAGGGGTAAACTGTACCAAAAAACAGTGAAGAAATGAGTAATTCTTGGTAGAAGGAAGGTTTTGTTGCATTTGTGTTGTGGAGACTTGTACACATTGGGGACACTGTGATGTTCAGACATTGATCATTGTTTCAGAAGCCTAAGCTATGTGGGTCCTACATCCTGTGACCAAAAAGTTTCTCAAAGCTAAAGGCAACTTCCATGCACTCCAGCTGTCGGGAATTGAACAGAGATCATAAAAGGACATTTTGTGTATGAAAATCTTCAGAGCTGCTTTTTTGGAGAGGAAGAGACTGCTACTTGATGGGCCCCATGGAATTATCAATCATTTAGTGATCTTAAAGACCCGGGCATATAAGTTCCTTTTGGAAAGCCTTCCACTTTATATTATTTTAAGGGTGAAACTGGTGTTTTTCACTTAGATTTATAGTGTTTAGCTGGAAAACTGAATGTTTTGGGACTTTCATTGTATTCATAAGGGACATGTTATGTTTATGCTTATGTGAACTTTTTTCTGATGTAAAGTTTTATTTTTGATTAAAAATGTAAAATTTGAAGGTTGTGTGTGTCTAGGGAAGCACAGTGTGGTTGTAGAAGACTGTCATTTATTTACTTGCGTGAGAACCACTTGCTCTCTACTTTACTGATTATCTGGACTCCACTTTCCACTTTTGACAGCTATTGTTTGGCTTATTTTATGAAACAACTTCTTGTCTCCAGGGTAATACCTTCCCTGCATGTAGGTATAATTTGTATAGCTGCCAAAGACCGGGGGATAGCCACATTCTTTTTAGCTGCCCTTGGCAGGCAAGAGAAAGCTACTTTTGTCGGTGTGAGGGGGAAGCGACAGGTGTCTTGTCTTTTTTTTTAGGGAGAGTATGCACAGTGTGAAAAACTTGCAGTATCCTGATTCTGTTTCTAAGGACAGGGCAGATTTACTGAGATGTGCCAGGAAACATATTTGTGCTTTTTCCTTGAATTCTGATCCTTCAGGCAAGGAAAAGAAAAGAGTTCCTTCTCTTTCTGACATGGAATTTCACTCAGAAGAATGGCCATTACAGGGGGGTGGTTGTATTTCAGGAATTTCTCTGCAGTCTTTGCATTCTGCCTCTGAGGAAAGTAAGTCATTAGATTTCCCTTTTGAATATATTTCTTTTATTGGCACTTATCTAAGATGAAAGAGGTTTTTCAGTGGGACCAGGGTGAAATTCTTATAGCACAGAAAATGTGTTATGATTTCTTACAGTTAGGGGCAACTACAGCTGCAGCTGTTTCTGTCTTAGAAAATGTTTCTCTAACTGCTTCTATCTTACTTGATGGTCAGTCTCCTGCTTCCAGGAAGTCTGACAAGTTATACAAGGTAACCCATGCACACAGGTATCTGTTTTCTAATCCTAAGGCAGACCTGGCAGTTATTTCTCTAGCCAGATTTGCTTCTTTGAAAAGGTTACTGCTGCTAACCCCATTCCCTCTGACAAGAATAGGAATGTAGTGGATAAGTTGGGGAAGAAAATGTATTCTTCTTGTACTTAACTTTGAGAATTTGAAACTGTCAAGCTCATACGTTAAAGTTGTTGTTAATATATTTTGAGAACAGCATTAGTTGATGGTTACCCTTCCAACTTCTGAGGTGAGTAATTCATTAAATGCTTGAGTGACAGCTATTTCTCACATATTTAAGAATATTTTAAACTGTGTTTATGATGCTGTTGATTCTTCCTCTAGAGCTGCTACTTTTAGATTAGTTATGAAGGGATTTGCTTGGCTTCATTCTCAAAATACTCTTGATGATGCTAAATGTGAGATTTGAAATTCTCCCTTAGATAAAGAAGATCTGTTTGGCCTTTCTGCCACTGAGGTACTTAAGAAATATTATAGCCTCATCCTTTACCTAAGAAGTATGATGTAAGGGGAAAGCAGATTCAAGGAGTGTGTCAATTTTTTCAATGCTCCTTTTTCATGTAAATAGCAATTTCCTCTTCACTTCAAGTCCCTTTTCCAATAAGCATTTTAAGCAGCAATGAGCTGGCAAATAGGGGGTTAAAAGTAATGGAAAGGAATCTCTCAAAAGAAAGGAAAGGTATCTAAAAATCAGAGATAGTCCTCTCATTTGGCATGACTATCTACATGTTCAGGTTCTTCCCTAGTCCCACCCTGCAACCTTTCCTTGTTACTGAGAGTTCACTTTCCCATGTGGCATCAGACTGTTCCAATCAGCTGGGTTCTGAAGGTAATCCAATAGGGGAACACTTGACCAAGGGAATCCCTCCCTCCTTTCTAAAGCCAGGTCTCCCTGTTTCCCCCCAT
Organism: Protopterus annectens; assembly: GCF_019279795.1. Lineage (NCBI taxonomy): Eukaryota > Metazoa > Chordata > Ceratodontiformes > Protopteridae > Protopterus > Protopterus annectens. The sequence continues at coordinate 43,023,391 of NC_056733.1, forward strand.
TTTGCAACACATGATGTCTCAGAGAGTCATAGAACTTTTGCCCCTCAATCTCCTAGGCAACATTTTTTGTTCAAAAATGTTTCTAGTTCCCAAATTAGAAGGATCCTGGAGGCCTCTACCAGAGCTTTCTTTTCTAAACCTTTTTTATCAAGATTCCAAAGTTTAAGATGTTATTTATTGATTCACTTGTACCTTTCATTCCCCATCTAGCTTTTAAAGATGCCTGTCATCATATTCCTACTGGAGAGCAGTTCAGGCATTTCTTAAGATTTGCAGTATCTGACTCATTATCAGTTCTCGTTTACCCTTTGGTCTTTCCTCTGCACCAAGGGTATTCAGAAAATGCCTAGCTGCTGTTATTGTTTACTGCAGATGTCAAGGCACTCACATTTTTCCATATTTGGATGGTTTGTCTTATTTTTGCAGACTGTTTTTTCCAGCAGTCAAACGTCTTTAGCAGCTGTTCAGGAACTTATAATTATTCTGGATTTTCATATCAACTTTCTGAAATCTTCTCTCATCCCTTCTCACAGAACAATTTTCTTGGAATATTTGTTGGACTCTGCTTTGGGAAGAGCCTTTCTTCCTCCAGAAAAAGTAGACACGGTTCAAGTGGTTTTCCTATGTTTCTGCAGTCAAAACCATGCCTTTGCAACTATTCAGTCTTCTGTTCTCACTAAACTTGAATCTACCTATAGCTAGATGTGCTGCTAATCTGCCATCCAAAGCTCACCACTCCCATGCCTTCAGGACACTCAATTGGCTAGAGTTCCCTAACGATCTCAAAGTTACTCAAACACTCCATCATCAATAAACCTTCTTCCTGCCCTACTGTTTCATCTATAGTCTAATTTTATATTCCTTCCCGACCTCTAAGTAGCTCTTTTCAGTACTTGCTACAGATTTACAAACCTAAAAAATCTTATAGACAGAACCTATATAACTACTCGCCTGCCATTCAATGGAACAAGCTTCCTATGACCGTCAGAAGCATACCTCAAGCCCACAAATTTAAGAGATCTCTTAAAGAATATCTAAACCAAAACTGGATATGTCACTGTAACCACCCTACCTGAAGATAGTCTTTGCTCTCTCACTTCTTTTCTTTTTTCTTCTCTCCTTCCTAACCCCTATTTCTCCCTTTACTCTTTGCTATGCTTTGTTTGCTTCTCCACCTATCCTGCTTCTTCAGCTTAAGAGTCACTTTACTCATTTTCTTCTAATTCTCCTCTTTACATTTGATTTCTGCTGCACTATATCTTAACCTATTAATAATAATTTTATAACTTCTGTTAATTTCATTTAGTAACTGATCAAATTATTGAATTTCATTAGCTACTATTCTTTGTCTGTTCCACTTTTATCTTTTTCTGTTTTTTTTTTATAATGTACATTTGTCAGTCTTGTCTCTTTTATCATTAAGTTATAGGCTGCTAACCTTACTGTATTTTTACATTTAATGCAACATGTATGTATAATTTATAGTTGTACTGTGGAGCTTTTCTCCCTGGGCCTCTGCTGAAAAAGGGCTTTGTCCCAGTCGGACTATCCCGGTCAACAAATGTTAAATAAATAAATATTCTCAGGATTCTGTGGTACATGTTATCAATGATTCTCATGCTTCCCCTAGCCAGACTACCCATGAGGAAAAGATAATGGTATTTCAGATCAGTTTGTAATCAGCATCTATATCCTTTGGCCTGTCTGATCTCATTTCTGGGATTTGTAAAGAGAGAGATTGGATGATGAGGAAGGCAGATAACTTGCAAAACAGGCTTCCGTTCTCTCTTACAACCTCCGTCCAGTTAGTCACCACAGATGCCTCAGTCATGGAGTGGGAAGCAGTTTCAACAGTGGTAAAAGGGCAAGCTCTGTGGGATCCTATAGACAGAGAAGCACATGAATATAACAGGGATGTTGGCAGTTATCAGTGCTTTGAAGGCCTTCAGTCAGCTCTGGTCCCAAAGACCTCTGCAGGTATACACAGACAGCACCACAGTCATGTATATGGATACAAACAGTGGAGGGGTAGCAGATCTTACTGCCTTTGCAGACTTGATGTCATAGCCTGGGAAGTAGCAAACCAGATTAGTTTGACTCTTCTGTCAAGAGCAGAACTTGGTTGGAGACCAGCTTTGCAGGACCAGGACAGACCTCCATGAATGGAAACATCCTTCTAGAGTCTTCTGAGAACTGAACCAACTCTGGGGAACACCTCAAGTAGATCCACTTGCCTCCCTTCAGAACAGATACCTAAAGAAATTCTGTTCCAGGACTCCTTGCAAACAGGCCTGGAAGACAGATGTTTTCTTATTACCAATGAAGGGAATGTTTCTATGTGCTTTTCTACTGTATCCACTGATATCTGGGGTTCATCTGTGGATCCAGAAGGAATCTCCAAAAACTGGTGGTAACTCCTTTTGGCGATGGGAACAGTGATTCACCCTTCTTTTCAATTTGCCTAAGGGCAGTTACCACAAACTACCCCACTGACTAGATTTACTCAAACAAGACAAGGGGGAGTTTTATACACCCCAGTTTAGAAACGCTTCAACTAACTTCCACAGTGAAAGAATTTTGATACCTGTAGGTACTCTTTTTTTTCCTGAGGATGTGCATCAGGTCTAAAGGAGGTGAAAAAAAACTGCTACTAGAAAATCATATATGTGCAAGTGGAAAAAATATTCTTGTCAGTGCCAGTCAAAGAACTACTGTCTTCGTCAAACATGGTTGCCTCTGGTTCTTGATTATTTGTGTGAGTTACTGTCCAGTGTCTATCAAGGCACATTTGTCAGCCATTTCTGTTTATTAGCCCTTGCATTCCCCTTTTCTAACAATGCTTATGTTAAACAGTTAATGGAAGGAGTGTCATTTGACTCATCCACCTAGAAAAACAAGTGACTTCTCATTGGTATATAACTTTTGTGCTTGAGAAGCTTACTGTCTCCATTTAAATAGGCTCATCAGACTGATTTGAGGTTCTTAGCTTGGAAAACTGTTTTACTTTCTCTGACAACTGCTAGAAGACTATCTGAGTTGCAGACTTTTAGAATTAACCTTTGTTTTCCATAAGGACAGTGCTTCTTTAAGACAAGTCCTACTTTTTTTTTAAACAAGAAACATCTTTACTGAATTACCACTTATGACATAGGCATTCATACATTTATATAAATGAAAACAAACCATGTTGACATATTTTTAGTTGCAAACAATATACATCATTTATAATCCTCTGTGCAGTCATTGTCAGTCAAACATTACAGAGCTTATTCAATTCCTGCCTTCCTTTAAACATAATTCCTCCTCCAAAACAATATTTGACATGTATTGTTTCCACAATTCCCATTTTTATGTAATTTGCTCCTACCCTTTTCTAAAGATCCCACTTCCAATTATTTTATCTCTGTTACTATATTCACTGCTTCTGGTACAGTTGTTTTCGACTGTGATTTCCATTTCCTAGTAATTGCTTTTTTTGTCAGCCAGCAGAATTAAACTCAGCAAAGCCTTCTCAAACCTCAACAAATCTGAACTCAGTAAGCTGTCCCATAGCTACAAACATATTGCCAGATTCGCCACTGGCTCCACGTATAGAATCCACCACTGCCAGAACCTTAAACAACTAGAGTGGCTAGAACTGCCCAGCTTAATTCAATTCAATCAACTCTTAATAGCGCACAAAATTTTGTACTACCCTGAGGATACCCCCCTCACTTAAAAATATTATTAAGCCATATAGCAACCTAAGATCCCTATGGTCAGCTGATAAATTACTGGTCCAAACCGACAAAGCTAATAACTCTGCTGGTGAATCCCTGTTTGCCAACTTCATTGGCATAACCTGGAATTCGTTGCCAAACTGTATAACCCTGCAATCCTCCAAAAGTCTCTTAAAAAAAAACCTCAAAGAGTATCTCAAAGTGAATTGGCTATGAACATGTACCAACCCTGATTAAGTTATAAACTAAAAGCATATTCTGTAATTATCATAACTTGTAACTACGTCACCAAGCTCTGCTTCCAATCTGATGTCTCTTACTTTTAATTGTGTCTGTCCATGAGAATTGTGAGTCCCTACTAGGGAACACTACTAAGCCATTGTATATAATCACTTTGTTTTTATAATTGTTTGCTAATGTCTGTGTAAGCTAAGTTTGTCTGTGTGGAGCTTTTCTCCCCGGGCCTCCGCTGAAAATGGACATGTATCCATTCAGACTATCCTGGTAAACAGTAAAATAAATAAATAAAGCCTCACTGTGTCTGGGCAATTCCAGTTCTACATCACAGCTCAAAAAACATGTCCTTAGTTACACCAGTTTGCTCACCAATTACTTCTGACAGAGTAGCTTGCAGGAGAATTTTTAAAGTCTGCCAGCTCATTATACTCCCCAAAAATATGATCGTAATGACTGAATAAGGATTAACAATACAGATGGAACGTTATGGTAAGACATAACTTCTTTATCTGATATTGTTAATCCTCGTTCATTCCTTACGCATGGGTATCTGTTCTGACCTCGGAACCAAGCCGGTCATTTTACAAGCTCGTGTCAGCTTCAAACTCTCGAGCTAAACTCTTACCCACAATCCCCCTCTCCGTGTTACCTTCATCAATCATTACAAATTGGATTTGGCCTTCAGGGGAAGAGCATCTTTCGGTTCTATGGTGCTCAGGAATGTCCTTCCATGAGAGGCCTCCCAGGAATAGCAGTAGCTGGGGACTCTGTCCCATGCGTAAGGAATGAACGAGGGTTAACAATATCAGATAAAGAAGTTATGTCTTACCATAACGTTCCATCTGTATTGTTAATCCTTATTCAGTCATTACGACCCTCCCTCCTTTCCCCCTTGTGTGGCTTCTAGTGGATCTCACCATCCAGTTCTCTTAGGTTATTTGACCAGAGTTAGCCTCTTCCTTCTTTTGACTTGCAAACTCAATCTGAGGTAACAAGGAGAGGGGGATTGTGGGTAAGAGTTTAGCTCGAGAGTTTGAAGCTGACATGAGCTTGGAAATAGCCAGCTCGGTTCTGAGGTCAGAACCGATACCCATGCATAATGATTGAACGAGGATCAACAATACAGATGGAACGTTATGGTAAGACATAACTTCTTTTTCCCAATTACCTCTTTCTTCCCAATCACACATCAAACATTTGCAATCTACTTCAGAAAACAATTCCTTGGAATCTCCCTGGGGTATAAAAGTACCTTTGCAAACATTTCCAAGCAAAGATCCAAAATCTTGTTGACTTTGTTGCATATTTGGGAGCCATACATATATCCTCTCATTGTTTCTTTATGAATTGCTTATACAGTCTCTCTTCACATTCCTTTGTAACCTCCTCTGAATGGTTCCTATAGTTATCATGCAATGTTTTATATACCCTACTAACTATCCCTTTTTTAACTGCAGCTTCTGTTGTAGATTCTACTAAAAAAAACTCTACCAGTGCTGGTCTTTCACTTAGGATCCCCCTATTCCTTTCTCTTTGCCTATACTCTGATATCAATCCTTGATAGGGTAGGCAGTCTCTAGCCTGCAATCCAAATGAACTATTGGCTTCTTCACATTCTATTACCTTTCCCTGTCTAATTATTTGTTCCTAATACTTTGGTTCCTTTGCTAGTTTTCTCCCATCAGTTCCTGCGCCCTCTTGCCTATTCTCTGCACCTCTAATTGCAGTCGTCCCTTTTGGCAGAATCTCCTTTCTCCATTCCTGTGTTGGCTTAGTTCTTAGAATATTATCTGCTACTGTATGAGTACAATATAATATTCTGTATGGTCATTTTTATTGCCGTTAAAGATCTGCATCCAAAATCCCAGTCCCTCATTGTTTCTTGACCTTCCCCCCTGTTTCATCTTCATCCCTTTCCACTTTGAATTATAGTTTTTTGCTTGTGTAGTGTATAAGAGCCTTAACTGTGTAGCTCTGAAATACTTCTTCAAATCTGGTAATCCCAGTCTGCCCTGTTCCACTGGAAGAATCAGCTTATCCCACTTGACTCTTGCCATCTTCCCCTCCCAGATAAAGTCCTTCTGCTGTTTATTAATTGCTATCCACAACTTCTTCTCTGGTTGCTTAAAATATACCTGACCTGTGTATAAGACTAATGGGACTAAAAACATTTTAACTGCTTGCATAGCCACAAAACAAAGCTTTCCATTTTCCAGTTTTTGTATTATCTTTTGTTTAGTCTCTTCCCACATATCCTTAGGTGCTACACCAGAATAATGTTTAATCTATACCCCTAAATACTTCATTTTATCATGTTCTCATAAATATGGATATTGCCAAACTAGTTCATATGTGGGTATGTAATTTACTTCTATTGCCTTTATTTTTTCATTAATTTTGTATCCTGAAAAGATTTAAAACTTTCTCAAAATGTTCAAATGTATAAAATATCATCTGCCAGTAGAGCCAGCTTTTCTTGACTACCATATCAGTTATATCCTTGAATTTCTGAGTCCCTTATTTTCTTTGCCAGTGGTTCTAAATACAGTGCAAATAACAAATAGAAAGAGGACACCCTTGCTTGGTTCCTCTGCACAGTCAGAAATTATCAGAGAGGACCCCACCCACTTTCATTTTCACATCCGATCCCTCATATATCCTCTTACCCTTATATTTTTTTCGGGCAATGCAAATGCTTCCATTGCCCAGCTCACAAAGTCCCAGCTTACTCTGTCAAATGCTTTCTCTGCATCAAGACCCACCAGCAGCAATGGTATTTTCATGTATTCTGCTTCCCTCTGGATTGTCAATGTTTTGTTAATGTTGCCCTCCCCTCCACAAAACCACATTAATACATATCTATCAAATTTAGCATAACTTTTGCCATTCTTTTATCCATTATAGACATGACTCTATCACTTTATAATCATGGTTTAGTACTGAAATGCTCTTGTATGACGCTGGATCCGATGGATCTTTACCCTCTTTAGGTATTACGCTTACTACTGCTTTCTTCCAGGATGTTGGTACTTCTCCTCCTCTTAAAATACTGCTAAATAAAATTTTCCTCATATTTATCATTTTTTTCCCTCCTAGCTTTTAAACTTCCACAGGAATACCATCTATCTGTAGGGACTTTCCTGTAGATTGGTTATACATCACAATTTTTATCTCATCTCCTCCTATCCTGTTAGTAATTGAGCATATTTAATTCATCCATAAACATTTCCATTTGTATTTTTTCTTGATTTCCATATTTCTCTGCTTTATACAGATTTTCATAGAATTTCCAAAATATTTCTAATACCTGTATAGGATCTCTTGTTCCCTTACTTGTTATAGGCTCCTTAAGTTTGGGGGCAGCCCATTCTACGTTCTGTTGCCTGAGTCTTTGTACTATTTTTTTTTGTGCTCTAGTGTTATTATCAAAAAACAATTGCATAACAGCAGTCTTCCTAAACTCATGTATATTATTGAAGTAATCTCTTTTTTTCTGCTTAGCATTCTGCAGTTGATCCTCTTCTTGTTTTGTGAGATTCCCCCTATATTGTAATATTTTAACATTTGTCAGTCCCTCTAAATAATTCTCGTTACTTCTTAACCATAGCTCCCCTTCTTTTATTTTCACCCTGTTTTTAAAACTCCACCTTAATTTTATCCCACTCCCTAGCTATATTTTCAGAAGTAATTTCTGTCATCTCAAATAGCTTCTGAGTAATCTCCACTACCCATTCCTTAAATCCCTCTCTTTTCAACAGATAGGTGGTAAAGCACCAATATCTCATTTTTATTTCATTACTCTATTTTTTAGTTATTATTGGCACATGATCTGAAATAGGTATTGGCTGTGTATCAAGACCTTCAATTAAATGCACATTTTCCTGTGAAATGTAAATGCTGCCTAGCCTAACCCAGTTTTTATATCATGTGGAATAATATGTAAATTCACTCCAAACTCCTGTTACTGAAGTCACATCTTCCATGACAAATATTTTTCTAAATATCTTCAAAAATATGCCCTCTTTTGTTATACTTTCCCTAATCTGCCCCTGGACATGTCTTCACTGCTGCAAATCAAATTCCAGCCCCCACCTGTAAGTAATATTCCTTGATGAAAACTGATTATTTCTCCCAGAATTTTCTTTTTTTTTCAAACACCTGTATTGAATTAATTTAATACTAACACACAAAACTATGTACATCTTCAGATATTGAAGTTGTACCCTCCTAATAAGAATAAATGTCCCAAACTGACATTCACACTTACAGACTTGAGTTATCCTAAAAAGGTTGTCCATGCTAAGATGCATGGTCCAGCCTGTGCTTTTCCTAAGTGCTAACAGATTTTGTCTTATCTTTATAGCTGTCCCAGCTGAGAAACCTCTGAATGCCTTCAGAGAACATTATCTCCTAGCCAGTTTCTCTTTTCTTTTCCCCCCAAGCCAATCTCTCTCCACGAGACTGTAACCAGTTTTTCTTTATCATATTGTCTCCATAGAGACATGAGAACCAGACAGCCAATTTCTCATTATCAGACTGTCTCCATAGAGACATGAGAACCAGACAGTCAGTTTCTCCTTATCACATTATTTCCATGTAGACATGAAGGCAAGATACAGAATCGCTACTAAACATACATTCATTTGCTAGAAAAAAAAAGCCTCATAATATTCAATATTCTTTTTCATTTACTTGCTTTCTCTTAAAACCTGTTGCTAAATCAATCTAAGTTCTGTAATCCAGTCATTCACCCATGCAAGAATGAGAAAAAAACACATTAATTTTTTGTCATGCTCTTCTAACTAGGCTTTTTTTTCCCTTTACATTGCAGTGCCTGCATTTCTTAAAAGTGAACAAGAGAGAAAGTAGAAAGAAAGGAAAAAATAACAGCAGCACATGTTTACATCCCCCTTACATTTAAAAATAACTGAGAAAACTTTACTTTATAGCATGCAAAGAAAACCATGCACCACAAAAATAGTATTATTAAGAAAAAATGTTTTCTTTACTTACAGTTAACTTTCTTTCCTCTCTTCCCCTCCCCAAAGCATTTTTCTGCACATTAATGACAAGAAGTACAGCATATACTTTAGAGTCCCCCACAGGTGTAACAAATTCATGCCTCACGGGTGGTCTTCCAGGTTTTCTTTTTCTGTCATATTTCACAAATATAATTATTGCATTATAATCCCACATTGTTACTGTTTTTATTACTGTTCATCTCCATCTCCCAAATCATGTCTCTGCTTCATTTCCAACGTACTCTCAATTCTTCTAGTCAGCTCTTGTGCTCCTTTCTTTCTCTCCAAAATTTTCTTTGAAACAGTGGAGAAGGTGTCATAGGTACATTCTCTCTGTGGTCTTAAGTACCAGAAGAACAAGAAGCAGAATCTCCTTCTGTTTCACAGCTCACTTTTTGTTGGACAGACTTTTGTATTTTGTCCTTAGCATGACTTCATCAAAAATGATTTTGTCCCTCCAGGGAAGAATACATTGAAGACAGCTTGGTAGAGTAGTTTGAATCTCACACCTACATCTCAACATTCCCTGAATAGTGGAATGAACTTACTCCTGTTCTGCCTTGTGTACAATGAGTAATCATTCTTCACAAACACACTGCTGTCTTCTACTTTTAGTATTTTGTTCTTCTGCCACAGTTTTGTCAGAATCATCTCCTCCTGTTAGTAGGATTGCATCTTTACTATTAAAGGTCTAGGTTGCTTTCTCTTAGCCAGGTTTGGAGCATACACATGATGTGCCCTTTCAACTAACAATTCCTACTGTGGAATACCGGTTCAGTTGCTTATTTGTGCTTTCATAAAATTAATGCAGTCTGTTCCTTCCATTTTCTCTGGTATAGCTGAAAATCTCAGGTTTTCCTAAGCACTTTATCCTCTAATTCTGTTATTTTTTTAAACATCCCTTCTTGAGCAGATTTCTATTCAGCCAGCCTTTTCTTCATTTCCACTTCTGATTTTTGCAGTTTTATCACCTCATCTAAATATCTGTGTAAAGCTTCTTCCATTTTTTACAGCCATTTGTTGTTTGTGTTGCTTTACTGCATCAGTATCTCTTTTATTTTAACCAGGTCTACATGCAGTTGTCTTGTATCTTACTGTAGGTTACTGGAAGTCATGTCTGGAGCTTGTATTGCTTTTTGCTGAACAGCTGCCGAAGTTTTTCCAGTGTTTCTTCCTCACTTTTTGTAGCTGATTTTTTTTCCCCGGTGCTCTGTATTTCTTTTTTTCCTGGCATCCAGGCAGTACGCTTACCAGACAGTTATTGAAATTTTCCATGAACACAAAAGTCTACTGGACTTCTCTGTTGAGTTTCTGTTTTCACACTGGAAGAGCTAGAGTTAAGCTGGTATTCAGTGTGCTTCCATTTTGAAAGTCCCCCTGGATTGACATTCTTGATACTAAAACAAATGGGCTTCTTGATACTAAAATGAATGGGATGTCTTTTATTAACTTGTTTGTAAAGTTTTTTCTTTAGTAATTTCCAAATATTGTAATAAATCATATATATTTCATACAGAGACCTGCATTTATGTTTTTTGTCTTGTCTTGTTCTAGGAAGCAGAGAAGGAGTCAGTGGAGTTGCAAGAGAAGTTGCATCAACTGAAAGAAGAGAAGGAGCGGCTTCTGATTAACCTGGTAGAGGCAGAGTAAGTATGAGTTAAAAATTTAAGCTAGCAGTTAAAAGGCAAACTTATATAAAATTTCCCTGATTCACATTAGGATTTTACTTTTTTTTGAAGTCACCGCTGAGCAGCTTAGCCTTCTTTTAGCCACAGTCATACTTCATTGTCAGATTTGTAAAAAGACCCATTTATTTGTGATTGTGTCTCACTTGGTTAGAAAACTGGGCTCCATCCTGTTAGCTACATATGGGATCTTGGATTATGAAAGCTCTTAGTTGTTTTAAGTATGTAGCATGACACCTTCTTGGGGGATCCAGAATACCTGACTGAATGAAAAAGTGTGCAAATAGCAAATTGTAATCCTGTATAGCAATTTTTAAATAATGTTTAATTTTGGATAGCAAAGTTTTCCCTGTACCTCAAGCAGGTTGCTGTACACTGTGTACCTCCTAATTATAAGAAAATCCAGAGTTGCTTCAACTTGAAGAGCGAATAACATCAGTCTGTAACTTGCTATTTGGCACTGTACTTTCATTGTTTTGTGCGTTCGGAATTTTGTCAGCCAGGCATTTAGGTACTCTTAGGTAGTATTAGACCAAGTACATTACTAATATATTGTATGGAATGTTATCATAACAGCAAAATGCCTTCATATTGTGGCAGATGCTATAATAAACCAGGATACTCCTGTATCCTTTTGGCTACATAATGCTCATGGCATATAGGTTACATGACTTAATTGGTGTTTTTTTATTTATGCCAGCTAAATGAGCCTAATCATAGGAGTTGGCCCACAGCAGCTAGCTCACTGAACTCAGTAGTGTACAGGATTGTCCGCTAAAAACTGATTCCTCTGGTGGATCACTGTAGCTTATTGTTGCCAGCATGTTTTCTTCGTGCTGTGATGGAATACCACTGATTGTAAAGGAATCCAAGAAAACTTCTTGGCCTTCCCTATTGCTTGTGCATTAAATATGTTTGAGATACATTTAATGTCATTTCAAATGCTGATGACACAGCCACATAAATGAATGTCTGGTTAGAATCTTCATATTTTAGCAGACACTGTCTTAAAACCTTGTAAAGCCTTGTAAAGGCAGCTTCTTCCACTTCTCTGTAAATTATTTGGGTGTTTGTGTATCTTTTTTCTCCACAAGACTCTATTTCAACACATGTACTAAGTCTAAGTAAATGGATTCATTTATTCGTATTTGAAAACTGGTATGCATAACATTATTATGTCTTTCAGCATAATATTTACAGGGTCATTTGTTATTTTGAAAGGACTGTTTTGTATGCCTTTTCACTTATTGACAATGATGTGGACTGAAATTTGGGTTTTATACTCATGGATGATCTTTGGTGAAGATCACCTGGAGAGTAAATAATTATACAAGTCTAGTCACCTTCTGAATTGTTGTCTGGTCATTTTTTCAGTGCTTTTTTCAGTACATATGAAGGCGAATGCTGCTTTTATTTCTGCAAAGGTACTGACACAGGTGTTTGTGAGGCTCCCAAAAAAACAGCATTCGCATGTGCCCTTTTCAGGCCTTCTGACTGTTGAGAAGGCATTAGTCAGTCTGCTCCTAACCTACATAGTTAAACTTCATTCATTCATAACGAAGATTGAAATACTGTAATTTAGATTTTCTATGTCTGATTGAAGTTTGTGTTCTGTCTCTAATTCAACAACTAAAAGTGTTTTTGTGATAGACTAATAGCACATGAAGGTTATTACACAATGCTGGGTTTGCTTAGGTCCTGATTACAGTGTAGAATCTTTGTAGGTTGTGCCAGAACTTTAACAAAGCTACCAGGCATAGGAGAAGATGCATTGTATTTTCCTCTGACTGAAATGAGGCTGAAGAAGCTACAGAAACAATTAAAAAGTTAAAGAAACCACAGAAATATTCTGAAAATATACTCATAAATACATGAAATATTCTGTCAAGAAATGGAACAGAAAAGAGAGAAACTTGAGAAACATAGAAAAAGAGACAGCTGATGACAACATAAAAAGCCTAAGCCATCTGGCATTTCACCGGAAGAAGGAGTTTCAGCTTTTATAGCTTCTGGTAAAGTGATATTAAAGCCAGTCTTGAAGCCATAGATGCAGGACGGTCCAATGTTGACATTCCTTTCATTAAAGAATGATATTGATGCCAACGTTATCCCACCTGCAGAGGTCGTGATCCAAGAACTGAGCAAAAAATCATCCTTCACACAGGGGATTTTGTACAAAAATGTGGAACTGTCTTGGCAAAGCCCCTTAAAATCCTCAAATCCCACTTCAGATAAAGAAGAGCTAAATACTGCCAATGTTAATTATATTGATCACTGCTGCAGTGGCCTTAGCTACATGGGGTTATATCATGCCAAAGTTATAACAGCTTGACAGCTTCCAAAACTTCAGGGTACCTTTTGTGCATTCAGACTGAGCTGACTAAAAGACAAGTTTGGGTGCAAAACCCTTCAGAGCTTTACTGCCGACAAAAAGTAGGATTTTCTGAGGCTTTCAAGGATCGATGGTCTGGTTGTGCTTTTCTTTGCTGGGCAGGTAAGTTCCCTTTGGGGAAAAGAATTCCATTTTCCTAATTTTGTTTATGTTTTATTACTTTCATCTTTAGGAAAGCTATTGTAAAGCTAGGAGTGTTTTGTTTTAAAAGACTGTGACATACTTTTAAATGTAGCACTCATTGTTTCCTCTCAGTTTAACGCAAGTGTAAAGTAACTGAAAACATTTTTTTCTGTAGAGAAATTGTGTTTGTTTTCCTATTGTGGGGCTGGCATAATGTTTTAAAGTGTGTTTTACTGTGTTTTTTTTTCTGTAAAAAAGAAAAGTAACTTTTGTGGACTAATAGTGTTTACAGGCAACTGCTGCTTGGCTTCCCCAGGAAAGAGGCACCATTTTCAGCTTTACCATGGAGCAGACTACAGGTCCCATGGACACACACACACACACACACACACACACACACACACACACACACACACACACACACACACACACACACACACACCCTTTGCCACCACTTCAGGCTAGCAATTTGCCTCATTCTCAGGTGGTTGATTTTGCTATGGCTATTTATTGTACTTCAGAACACTCTTCTTTTATTCGGATCCCTCTGGTGCAGCACCTACAGCCACTGTGACCTGGGGATTAACTACATTTTCTGCAGATTTTGCTGTCCCCTCAGTGGGCAAAGGAGAGTCACTTTTGTTGGTCCTGGAAGAGGGAACAAGGAAGGTTTCTCTGTTGTGTAATAGTGCTGTGCCCATTCCCAGGGAAGAAGCTGCTGCCATTAGTAACATGGTTGGACCCATTTTTCCTGTCAAAAATAAAACAAATCAAGCATGTATCTATTCATCCTCAACTTTCTTTGGCTTGGAGATTTAATTCAGGTTATTGATCCTTCTTATAAAGTAGTTATTGGTAAAAGAAAGATTCCTCTTTTCTTGAAGCGATTCAAGATTGTGAATCGGAACAGGAAGATGCATGGACAGTTATATGTTTTTTTTTTCCCTCAGATTTCTTATTCGGACTCATAGGAGATCTCAGTTTCTGATTCTTCCTCTTGGGGTTCTCTTTCTCTGACAGTAGTGCTGGTCCGACTCGGCCACATTTTCTAGCATCAAATCCGAGCTCCAAGCTCCCCTCCTGCCTATAATGCCCCCTGTCTCCCTCCACCCCTCAGATCTCATTTGCTGTGCATATAGCTAGCATCAATGTCCATTGCTCCAGGTTCGTGGTGATTAATTGTTTCAAAATTTTTTGTCTTTTCATCTTCTTTCTGTGTCCTTTCTTAGTTTCTTGTTCCTCTAGTGTCACCCCTACCTTTGCGCTCAGGTGTCTGTAGTGGCTCGAAAGGCTTGGTCAGCTCCAGATTCTGTGGAACCTATTCTGAGGTGACCAAATAAATTCATAACAGCCCCCCCCAGGACAAACAGTTTCTCTCTAAAGGTGTGCCAGTTGATGCCATGGTGGTAGTAGCAGCCACCAAGAAAGAGTTAGCAGAAACTTCATCTGTCCATCCACCAAGCAAAAAGTCTAGGACGATGGACAGATATGGGAAGCAAATGTTTTCCTCAGCGACCTTCTCAATGAAGTCCCTGAATTATCTCTCTCATTTTACACTACTTCAAAGGGATCTCCTTAAAGAGCTTGGAAATACCCTACAAGATCCTACAGCTGAGGGAGCATCAGCCAAAATAGCTTCCCAGCTTGCGACTCTTAATTCTATAGTCAACTCCTCCATGAGGCTGATTTCCTATGCAGCCGATGGAGCGAGCAGAGCCGCAGGTATAGGAGTGGCTCTCAGGAGACATGCTTGGCTGCGGCTGTGTCAATTTGCGGAACCATTTTGGGCGTCCTTCACAAATACTCCCTTTGATGGCTCCTTGCTTTTTGGGCCTCAGGTGAAAGACACACTTACCAGGTGCAAGCAGGAAGGCAAGAATCTCTCTGCCATGGGAGTCCGTTTTTCAACTCCTAACACACCTTATCCCAAAGGTCAGAAGGGTGGAAAGATGTGGTTTCGGAAGTCCCAGGGACCCTTGCCTGACACACGTGGTGATTTTTCCCCCCAGAGGGGGGAAACAACAACAATGGCAGATGCCGCCCTCGTGACAGAGAAACTTTCTCTGCCAAACCCTTCCAGCATCCCTGACGGGTTGCCCGACTACTCACCTCTGGAGGCAGTCGGGGGAAGACTTTCCCTGTACCCAAAAGCCTGGCAAAATATAACAAGAGACAAATGGGTACTATCTATCATATTCAGGGGTTACAAAATCCCCTTTCATCAACCCCCTCTAAAGTCAAAAATGTCCATCCCAGATGTCCCACCCAATCTAAGGGATCAAGCAGTTATTCAAGTTTCAAAACTGCTAGAAAAAAAGAGCCATTCAGGAAGTCCCCGCAGACCAACTAGGATCCGGAATTTACTCAAGATTCTTTTTAGTACCAAAAAAGACAGGGGACTGGAGACCAATACTGGATCTCAGCAGATTGAACAAATCTGTACAGAAAAAAAGTTCCGGATGGTAACACTGCAGTCCATTCTCTCCTTTCTGGGTCAGGACAACTGGATGTGCTCCATAGATCTTCAGGATGCGTACTACCATATCAAAATGGACAGACCCTCCAGGAGATTTCTTCGCTTCCGGGTAGGGGCCAGTCATTATCAGTTCAGAGCTCCGCCCTTTGGTCTCACCACAGCCCCCAGGGTGTTCACCAAATGTATGTCAGTAGTCACGGCTCACCTGAGATGTCAAGGATTCCAGGTGTTTCCTTATCTAGACGACTTGCTCCTAACTGCTACAACCAGGCATCAACTCTTAGAGGCACGGGATTATACAGTATCAACCTGCACCCAACTAGGCATTACAGTAAATTTCAAAAAATCTGCCTTGTTGCCCTGTCAATCTGTTACATATATAGGAGCAGAATTAAACACAAAACAGATGTTTGCAAGGTTACCTCAGGAAAGAGTTTTCTCTGTTCGCCAACAAGTGTCATTTCTAATGCAGAGCAGAAAGGTCCAAGTCAGACATGTCCTGCAATTTCTAGGCCCCATGGCAGCTGCCATTCTTCTTGTACCATTAGCGCGTTACCACATGAGAGTGCTTCATTGGCTTCTCTTCACTCAGTGGTCCTTCCAGGAACTACCCATGTCTCACATGATCCTGATTACAGAAACATGCAAAAGACACCTCTCTTGGTGGATGGTCTCCCCACTGGTGACTCAGGGCAGACCTTTCATTCAACCCCCTCCGGTAGCCACAGTGACCACTTGATGCCTCCCTGATAGGGTGGGGGGGCATTATCTAGGCAGGACAGTCCAAGGCATGTGGCAACCTCATGAGTACCATGTGTATATCAATGTCCTAGAGATGAGAGCGGTGTTCCTAGTGTTGCAAGCTCTTCAAGACTCTCTTCCTTCCAGGACTATTGCGCTCCAAACAGACAACATGTCAGTTGTGTGGTACATCAACAAGCAGGGCGGGACCAGGTCCTACCCCTTGTGTCGAGAAGCCCTCAGGCTATGGCAATGGGCGATTTCCTCCCAACATTTTCTGACAGCAATGCACATACCTGGGAAATCCAACGTAATAGCGGACAGGCTCAACAGGGCTACCCTCATGCCTCACGGGTGGTCTCTGAATCAGGAAGTTGCGGACCTTATCTTCCGCAAATGGGGCCAGCCTTGCTGTGATCTATTTGCCACCCCCCTCAACAACAGATGCAGCAGCAACTTCTCCCTGCTTCCTCCTCCAGGTCAAACTCCCAAGGACGCTCTAGTCCACGATTGGCCTCAGGGACTCCTTTATGCTTTTCCCCCTTTTCCCCTAATTCCAAGACTCATATAGAAAGCAAAATTGTTGGGTTGCAAAATGATCCTCATTGCCCCCTATTGGCCTCGATAGATACGGTTTCCGTTCCTGCACCTTCACCTTCTAGACCAGCCTTGGGTTCTGGACCCAGTGCCAAATCTGTTGATTCATCAGTCAGGCGGGTTACACCAATCCCTTCAGACTCTCAAGCTCACAGCTTGGTTTCTCCACTTCCTACCTTAGCCAGGCTTCCAAGTATCTCCCCAGCAGTTTGCCATATTATTGTTTCCTCCTATAGGTCAACTACGAGAAAGACTTATGTTAGCAAATGGAAAAGATTTTCTTGCTGGGAAGAATCTAGAAACTTAGACCCCTTTTCAACCCCAGTCCATCAAATTCTAGAATTTCTAGCAGAGCTTTTGCAGTCGGGTGCAGCTGCTGCTACCATCAGGATACAACTGGCCGCCATATCTAATTTTCATATTGGAATTCTTAATTCTAGCATAATGTCTCATAAGCTCTACAAAGCCTTCATGAGGGGGAACATCTCTTCTTAGACCTCCAGTGAGGGATCCACCTCCTCCTTGGGATCTCAATTTAGTTTTGAATTCTTTGATTCTGCCTCCCTTTGAACCAGCAGCTTCATGTCCCTTAAAATTCCTTTCTTGGAAAACTCTTTTTCTGGTTGCTATTACCTCAGCTAGACGTGTTTCAGAACTCCAAGCACTCTGTGTTCGTCCTCCATATATATGGTGTTTCACAAAGATAGAGTTTCTCTGAGAACCAACCCATCCTTCATACCAAAAGTCTGTTCAGAAAACAATTTAAATCAATCCATCTATCTCCCTGTCTTCTTTCCCAATTATAGCAACAAGGCAGAATACAGTCTTCACCAACTGGATGTGCACAGACAATTACATTTTTACCTCCATAGGACCAAAGAGCTAAGAAAGTCAGACCAATTATTTCTCTCCTATGCTCATAATAAGCAAGGCCTTCCAGTTTCTAAGGTGTCCTTATCCAAGTGGTTATCTGACACCATTGCCTTTATTTATCAGTTAAGACATAAACATCTACCAGCAAAACCGAAAGGTCATTCTACTAGAGCATTAGCCATTTCTGTAGCCTTTCAGTCTAAATTGCCCATAGACTCAATTTGTGCAGCTGCCACTTGGGCAAACCCTCATACCTTTATCTCTCATTGTAAAGTGGATGTGGTCTCCTGAAGCAGGGCTTCCTTTGGTTCCACTGTTCTGAAGAGTCTGTTCCAATGAGCCACCCGGGGTCTTTAGGTGCTAGAGACACTGTCCCAAACAACAAGAATGAAGGCGAGATGGGACAACTTAACATAAAGAAGTTATGTACCTACCATAATGTTCCATGTTAGTTGTCCTTCCTCTCGCCTTCCTTCTTGCACCCCCCCCTCCTTCCGCCTTCCTGGAGGATCGAGAGGAGTTCACTATGGTTTCACTGGCTGATTTCCTTTTTCTTGGTTCACATGCCAGGTAATTTTATGACAGTTTACTCTGATCTGTTATTTTGTTAAATCAGTTTTAAGTTACTGGTTACTTTATATGTCTAGTGTGCGCTATCACAAACGAGATCTGGGTAGCTGACACTGGGCATTCTGGGATAAGGGTTAGCCTCGAGCCAGTAAATAGCTCTTGAGCTATAGAAGTAGGCTGAGTCGGAGCCGAGGATTGGAATTCCTGTAGTTTTATCTCTGTTACTATATTCACCACTACTAGTGTTGTTGGTTTAGATTTTGATTTTCTGTATCATAGCTCAGAAAAATCATCACAGTCATTATACTAGTCTGCCCACCCAGATCTCGACAACACCTCCAGCATTTGCTGTCTACCTGAGGGAAAATGCTCTGGAGTCCTAGAGAGAATATAACATATATCCTCCCATTGTTTCTTTGTGAATGCTTATCCAGTCTCTCTTCTCAATCCTTTCTAACCTATTCTGAATTATTATTATAATTATCATGCAATATTTTATATATATTCTTAAATTATTCCTTTTTTTTTAGTTTCTGTGTTCTAGATTCAGGCAATTTCTAACCTGCAGTCCAGATAAATTCTTGGTGTTTTTCCATTCTGTCCTCTTTCCTTGTCTAGTTATTGTTATTCTCCTTAAAGGCCTGCATCCAAAATCCCAGTCCTCTCCTAGTTTCTTCAGCTTCCCATCTGTTTCATTATCTTCCCTTTCCACTTTGAATTATAGTTTTCTGCTTGTGCTATGTATAGAAGCCTTAACTGTGTAGCTCTGAAATAGTCCTTCAAATCAGGTAATCCCATTCTGCCCTGTTCTACTGGAAGAATCAGTTTATCTCACTTGACTCTTGCCATCTTCCCCTTCCAGATTTTTATTAATTGCTATCCACAACTTCTCCTCTGGTTGATAAAAATATGACTGACCTGTGTATAAGACTAATGGGACTAAAAAACATTTTAACTTCTTGTATGTTACTATCCATATCCATATAACAAAGCTTCCATTTTCTCAGTTTTTGTATAATCTTTTGTTTAGTCTCTTCCCAATTATCCTTAGCTGCCACACATGAATCATTTTTAGTCCATACTCCTAAATATTTCATTTTTATCATGCCCCATAAATATGGATATTGCTGAACCAATTCATATGTGGGTGCAATAATTTACTACTATTGCCTTTGTCTTAGCTTCATTAATTTTGCATTCTAAAAAGATTTGAAACTGTCTCAAAATGTTCAACAACACCATAATGTCTCTTTCTGGTTTTGTCAGGTATAAAATATCATCTGCAAATAGAGGCAGCTTTTCTTGACTACCATACCAATTATATCCTTAAATTTCTGAGTCCCTTATTTTCTTTCGTGGAGTTTGTCTTTTGGTTTATTTGGATGTGTATTGGATTATTTCCTTGTTTGTTCCGTGAGAATGGGGACCACTGAACCATCATCTACCGTTTCCAGTACCCTGTTTGCTGACCTGATTCATGATTGTGAGCTTAGACTGGCTTCTGCAGATCCCTGGGCTTCTACTGCTGAGAACAGTGAATTGGAAACATTTCAGCTATTGGAGAGGCTCATGATGAAGGAGGTAACTGTCTTTTATGATTTGAGATTACTAGAGAAATATTACTCCAAGGGGCCTTCGTAGTGATCGCTTGCCAACTGGGGATTTTACTGAGGAAGAGAGTGACCTTTTGGCTGAATGGAGACAGGCTTCATTAGAATGTACACTTGCCTGGTTACGTATACTCATTAAGAGGAACGTTAGAAATCTTGAAAAATTGTGGGGGGAGATTATTTCATTACAGAATAAATTATTGATGGAAATCTTCCCCCAAAGGTACCAAAAGCTTTTTGGTGATGTTAATGTGAATGTGCAAAAGACTGAGGCAAGTGTTATTGAACGGAAAAGAAAGAAGTTGTCTTGAGACATAGATGACTTTGAAAAGAACTTGGTTTATTCTCGTTCACATAGGGGATGCACAGACAGGTCGAGATCTGGGAAACGGACTGCATATGGCATCCGTGATTCTTTGGCGTCTTTTGGGGAACAGAGCATTGGGAGGAAAAGCATTTCCTTCAAAGAAACAAGCTCGGAGGACATTTCTGAACCAAAAAACATCATGAGGGGCAGCAGCCAGTCCAGCAGCAAGTATGACCGAAAAGGGCACGCAGAAAGAACAACAAACTGAAGTAAGACTTTGTATCCTTGGTCCTGCTTTTTTTAAAACATTTGAACTTTCTTGCCTTTAATTCAGTGGACATTACAACAGATCATGAATGTGTTAATTCATGTTCTGAGTTATGTGAGAATGTTCATTATAGTGGGGAAAATCAAGAATTGAAAATTGTTAATCTAACAATGTGGGCATTTCTGAGTATGCTGAGAAAGTACTTTTAAGGGGGGAAAATGTATTCCTACTAGGATTCCTTCTCTTGCTGATATCATTTTGGATGTTAAAAAGTTTTCTCGTAAATTAAAACTGAAGGTATTTTTTCATGCCAAACAGAAAACTGTGATTAATGATGTAAATAATGCAAGTGTAAATAATATAAATTATGAGTTTTCTGATGAAGATGATTTGCTCAATTTAAGCATTCATGAAACAAAAATGTTTCAACAGTGTATGGAGTTTGGTGATGGGGATATGGGTGATTGTGTTGAATCCAGTGCTGAACAAGAACCGTTTCTTACTGGGTATGGACATCTTGAAATGCCAAAGTTAGTTTTTGACAGTACTTTCATGCCCCCTAGATAAAGTAGTGCTATAAACCTGTTTGAAAATCTGGTATGTAAAAAAGCAGAGAACTGTTTTGGTGATTTTTTAAAGGATTTCTGTTCCTATAACCTTAGTAAAGGGAAATGTCAGGCTTTACAGGAGTTATGGTCCAACTTGAATAAAGTTGTTTTCAAAGTGGCCGACAAAGGGGGTAATTGGGTGGTGATGAGCATGGGTCAATATGACGAAATGGTGTTGAAAATATTGTCCGAGGAGGGACATTATGCTAAGTTACAACATAATCCCATTCAAAGGTTTTCAGTGGAGTTAATTGAGATCTTGGAACGTGGGGAAAGGCTAGGTTTTTTGAAGAACAAGGATGTTAAGAAATTGATTAAGACACCTAGGCATCCTTTTATATATGCCATCCCAAAGATCCACAAAGATCTTTCCAACCCCCCCAGGTAGACCTATCATCTCGGGAATTGGATCTTTTTTGGAAAATGTGAACATCCTTTTTGATTTTCATCTCAAGGCATTTGACTATGATAGCTTCCCAGAAAAATCACTTATAAAGTATGTCAAGATCTTTATCATTTTGAATGGAAAGAAAATTAATTTTGGGTAACGGTGGACGTAAATGCCTTGTATACCAACACTGATAGGAGATGGGTTATGGAAGCCATGGCCAAACGGCTAGGGGAAGGACCCCATTCAGCATTTTTAATTGCCCTTCTTGAGTTTTGTTTAACTCAGAATTATTTTAAATGGAAACATTTTTTTCTACAAAAGAAGGGCACGGCAATGGGGATGGCTTTTGCCCCATCCTATGCTATTATTTACATGGGGAATTTTGAAAGGCAATTCATGATGTTGGAAGAATATTTTGTGAGCAATGTAATTTATTACAAAAGATACACAGATGATTTGCTGTTTATTTGTAAAGGTGTGGAAGAAGAATTTTTGGAATTTGTGTGTTCACTTAATAATAGTCTGCATGGTCTAAAATTCACTTGGAGCATAGATAGGCACAGTATTCCATTCTTAGATGTAGTTTTTTATATTGATACTAAGCAGAGGATTCAGCACAGACCATTCAGGAAACCCAAAGCTGTTAACTTTTTATATGCCACTAGTATGCACCCTCCCCACCTAACTGAGTCGTTGCCATATGGAGAATTTAAAAGGATTTTTAACAATACCTCTGAATTAAGATATAAAGAAGATTGTTTAAATGAGCTATATGATAGATTACTAACCAGAGGCTATGATGAGTGGGTACTCCAGAAGGCAAAGTTTAAAATTCTGGAGGAGGTGGGAGGCCATACTAGGTTGCCACAGGCACACAGTAGGAGAGATGTCATGAATAAGAAGAATGATGGTGACGAAAGATCATTTTTCTTCACCAGATATTCAGAATTTTCCCCCATTTTGGAAAGGATAGTAAGGCATGCTTGGGAAATTGTTAGTGAAGACAGTTCTATTGTTTTTTTTTTGGTTCCCAAAACATATTGCTTTTTCGTATGGAAGATGCAGTAATCTTAAAGAATTGTTGAATCAAAGAAATTTGAACGATGAAGGTTATGGTATGGTGGACAGAAAAGTAGGCACTTATTGTGGAAATTGTTCAGTGCATAACTGGGTTAGGAATTTACACGGGTGCAAAATCAATGGGAAACTTTACAGGGCTAATGAATTTTATAATTGTAACAGCTGTGGGGTGATTTATGTAATAGGTTGTGGGTGTCATCCCACATGCTGGTATGTTGGACAAACAACTAGGAAGGTTAAAGTCCAAATTCTGGAACATTTAGGTGATCTAGGAGGCAAAAGTAGGAAAGCCCAGTAGCTACCCATTTTTTGTCCAAACACAAGGGTTCATACAGTAGTTTGTTTTTCAGTGATTTTGCACAAACAAATGGCAACGGGAAATTTTAAAAGAGAATTAAATAGACTTGAGAGCAGGTTGATTATTAATTATTATACATTGTTTCCTAATGGAATGAATTTTGAGAATAAATTGACTGTTTAAAATAGGAAACATATGTATTTAAAAACGTGGAAAATATTGTTATATAAAAAATAAGTTTTAATAAAATATGTAGTATCATGTTTATAAATTTGTACAAGTGGATAAGTGTAACTACTCAGTCTATGAATTTTTGTATCTTGGGTTCTTAATTGGTTAATTAATTAATTGGTACTTGTGTGTGTGTGTGTGTGTGTGTGTGTGTGTGTGTGTGTGTGTGTGTGTGTGTGTGTGTGTATATATATATATATATATATATATATATATATATATATATATATATATATATATATATATATATATATGTAGTGATGGGATTGTATTAGAAAAGTATTCCAGGAGAAGATGAGAGGCCGAGGAACCAGAATTGCGAAGTGTGTTAATAAACTATCCTGTCTTTGGAGTGGTGTTCCTTCTTTCATGGAGTTTGTGTCTTTTGGAGTCCCTTATTTTCTTTGCCATTGGTTCCAAATGCAATACTAATAACAAAGGGGAAAGAGGGCACCCCTGCCCGGTTCCTCTGCCCAAGCAAAAATTATCAGAGAGGACCCCACCTACTTTACTTTTCACCTCTGATCCCTCATATTACTCTGTCAAATACTTTCTCTGCATCAAGACCCACCAACAAAATGCTGTTTTCCTATATTCTGCTTCCCTCTGGATCATCAATGTTCTGTTAATGTAATGTCAAATGTTTGCCCCCCCCCTCCACAAAAGTACACATTTATCCATGTCTATCAATTTTGGCATTACTTTTGCCATTATTTTAGCCATTATTGACATGAACACTTTATAATTATGGCTTGATATTGAAATGGGCCTGTATGAGGCTGGATTTGATCGATCTTTACCCTCTTTAGGTATTGCAGCTACCACTGATTTCTTTAAGGATGTTGGTACTTCTCCTCCTCTTAAAATACTGTTAAAAAAGACCTTCCAGATCTTTATCAGTTTTTCCCTCCTAGCTTCCAAACTTCCACTGGAATACCATATATTCCTGGGGACTTTCCTGTAGATTAGTTATGCATCACAATTCTTATCTCATCTCCTCCTAACCATTAGTAATTGAGCCTCATCTACCTCTGACCTTGGCATATTTAATTATTCCATAAACATTTCTATTTTTATCTTTTCTTGATTTCCGCATTTCTCTGCTTTATACAGACTTTCGTAGAATTTCTGAAATATTTCTAATACTCTACAGGATCTCTTGTTACCTTCCTTGTTATAGGCTCCCTCAGCTTGGTTACAGCCCTTTCTACTTTCTGTTGCCTGAGTCATTGTGCTAAAAGTTTTTGTGCTCTAGTGTTATCATCAAAAATCAATTGCTTTACAGCAATCTTTAAACTTGTGTATATTATTGAGGTAATCCCTCACTTTCTGCTTAGCATTCTGCAGATGATCCTGTTCTTGTTCTGTGAGATTCTCCTATTCTACAATACTTTAACATTTGTTATTCCCTTTAAATAATTCTTGTTACTTCCTATCCATAGCTCCATTTCATTTATTTCCACCTATTTTTCAGTCCACCTTAATTTTATCCCTCCCTCTAGCTACATTTGCAGAAGTAATTTCTAACCTCTCGAATACCTCCTGATTAATCTCCGCTACCCATTCCTTAAATTCCTCTCTTTTCAACAGATGTGGAAAAGCTCCAGTGTCTTACTTTTACTTCATTACCATGTGTTTTTATTTTAGTTATTTTTGGCGCATGATCTGAAATAGTTATTGGGTGCAAATCAAGACCTTCAATTAAATGCACATGTTCCTGTGAAATGTAAATTCTGTCTAGCCTAACCCAGTTTTTTTATCTTCGGGGAATAATATGTAAATTCACTCTGAACTCCTATTACTGAATTTACATCTTCTGTGCCAACTATTTTCATGAATTTCTTCAAAAATCTACCCTCCTTTGTTATACTTTCCCTTCTGGGCCCCCAGACTTATCTTCACTGCGGCAGATCAAATTCCAGTCCCCACCCATAAATAATATTCCTTGCTGAACACTGATTATTTATCTCAGAATTTTCTTAAGCTCCATTATAGCAGTTTTAGTTGGAATATAAATACATGCCAGCGCAATCTTCTTCCCTTGCCAGTAGCCCCTTAGCACTACAAATCTGCCATTATTATCTTTTTACCCTCTTCTATCACTACCGGAGCTCCTCTTGCAATTAATATAAGTGATTCTCTTTTCCTTTCTCCCAGATATTCCACTGAGTAAGGATCCTGAAAACCTTTCTTTATCAAATTCACATGTTCAGTTTTTTTCCAAGTGCATCTCTTGTAACATGGCGATTTCCACATTGTTAAATAAAGTTCACTGCTCATTCTTTTTTGTATTTATTTGTGAGACCATTGACATTTAAAGACATTACAGTAAACATCATTGTACTAAAAGTTATTATTCTAACTTTTTATGTATAACACCTTTTTTTATTAAATGTGTAGTTCCAGCTTTTGTGTTGCATGCATACACTGTTTGGCAGGTTGAACTTTTTATAATTGTTTCTTGTCATATCCGTTTGAGCCTATCTCACATCCTACAAAACTTTTTGATGTTATGTGGTCCTATCTCGCCTACATTCTTTACTCAAGGGTTTGGAGCCGAGAATCAGCTCCGACTCGGCCAACTTATTTCTCTAGCATGAAGTCTCTAATTGGCTGGGCTAACCCAGTATCCCAAGATGCACCTCGCCCTAGCCCCAGATCTCGTTTGCCGCTTGTAGAGTTAGGACATGGTCTTGCTTGGCTGTGGCTAAGTACCCTTTTTCAAAACTTTTCATAAGTCTTTGGCAGTCTATTTCTCGTAAAAAGCTATTTTAATAGCTAGTATTGCAAAATGACAAACGAAAACAGCATCCACAGGAATCAAGCAAGACGTAACAATTCCAACACTTCAGTGGTTAAGGATAAAAAGTATAACGCGGACTAATATCACAGCCCAATTTTATTAAAAAGTAAGCGCTTTCACCATTCGGCTTCATCAGACAATGGTAAAATAATTAACAGTCTTTTAAATAATGTGCTTACGCATCTCATTGATTGTGAATATAGTGACGTCACTGAACAACGTGCATACAAGTAATCTAAAACCATTTGTATATTAAAACTAATTCATACAAAAACTATGGTCAAAAATACATTGTGTAACCTTGCATGATGGCTAAAAAGTTACACATATATCTACTACGGTCAAATACTACAAATGAATCTTAAGAACGCTACAAGATAAGCTAAACAATAAAAACAACTAAACATAAAACCACAAGTGAATAAACACCTAACACAAACACTAAAAGACCATCAAAAATACATAAATCAATACATAAGCATCCTATAAATCTAATAGAATGTAGGATCGCTGATGAATCAAAAACATAAATTATAATAGAGAAAATAATATATTATATATTTTTCATCTTTATTTAAAGCATGACAGAGTAGCGTAAAAAACTAATCATGATAGTCAATGGGGGGGCCATTAAGTGATAACTGTAACCCTTCTTTTTCATAGTATAGGTTTAAGAGAAGCTTTATCATTGAGTCCAGGTTCCCTGTCGGCTTGGCACCTAATAATCCATCTCAATTAATTTTCCTCAGTTAAGGTCTCAATATCACCTCCCCGTGAATTGCAACTGATAACTTGTATGACTAAAAACATAAAAGTGTGACTGGAGCCCTTATCCTTATTGTGTTTAGCTAAAGCATTCGTGTGAGAACCCACACGAATATTATACACATGTTCTCTTATGCATTCCCTGAGCTTTCTATTGGTTTTTCCTATATAGAAAGACTATATTCACAACCAATGAGATGCGTAAGCACATTATTTAAAAGACTGTTAATTATTTTACCATTGTCTGATGAAGCCGAATGGTGAAAGCGCTTACTTTTTAATAAAATTGGGCTGTGATATTAGTCCGCGTTATACTTTTTATCCTTAACCACTGAAGTTTTGGAATTATTATGTCTTGCTTGATTCCTGTGGATGCTGTTTTTGTTTGTGGTTTTGCAATACTTGATTTTAACCACAGGATTCTTCACCCTTTGGTGCTGCCTTTGTTTGTTATTGATTTTTTTGTATTTTAATAGCTAGTTGTTCTTTGTGAGTGTACTGTGTAAGCGAGTAGTGTTTTTTTTGTGGTATCCTTTTGTTTTGGCGGGCTAGGCCCATTTAAATTAGAGGACCTAGTCCTCTCCTGTGTTGTTTTGTGTAAACTTGTGTTTTGTTTAGTTGGTAGTTAGATTTCCTTGCTGTACCAAAGAAACGTTTAAATTAGAGTTTCCTTGCTTGTTCGTAGTTGTTTTTTTCCCGCCTTCCTCTTGTGTCTGTCATTGTCGCTTGAGTGGGTGCTTGAACTACTATGTCTAAAGAGCAGAAAGAGCATAAACCCTCTGGGTTTAAAAAAATGCTCAAAATGTGGCTACAAGATGTCCATTACAGATGGGCATTCTATCTGCGTTTATTGTCTTGGTGCTATTCACCTGCAAGAGTCCTGCAGTTTTTGCCACGCTTTCAGCCCGAGGGTACTGCAGGAAAGAAAAAATAAGTTGATTTTGAAGGGCCCGGTTAAGCCTTCCTTTGAGGAGTTTTTAGACTCTTCTTCTAGTACTAAGTCTAAGACTTCCAAGGCCAAGAAAAGATCTCTGGCTCCATCTGTCTCATCGGAGCCCCTGGAGAAGGTTTCAAAAGTGGATACTGCCTCCTCAGCTCCCTTGTCCTCGGGGCCACAGGAGGTATCTGTTGTACTGGAGTCGACCTCGGCCCCGATATTATTGGAGCCTATTCGGAGCCGGTCACCCAGTGTTAGGCCTGAGTCTCTGGGTAGGAGATCTCGATCTCTTTCTATTGCCTCCAAATCCTCTAGGCTGTCTGATTTGGATGTGGATAGGGTGGTCCTGAGGCTCCTGCAGTCACCTGTGGTAGCAAAATTGTTCTCGGCTCTGACCCAGTCGGCTCCGGAGCCAGTTCCTATTCTTGTACCGATGATTCCTCCTCCGAGTACCCATGTGTCGTCAGAGCCGGAGTGCTCCGGGCCGAGTGATGTTCTCATGTCAGCTCCGATACCCCTTGTGAGTTTATCGGAGCCGACGTCAGCTCCAACCATGTCAGTTCTGTCCTCTGGTTTCGGTACTCGGTTTCCTCGGTCGGACCCGAGGGGGATACCTCGGGACTCTTATCGGTTCCGAGCCTCCCTCTCGGTGCATCGGCTCGGGGAACCCCAACTCTGGTTGTGGTCTCAGATTCGGGTCGGTCCTCAGATTTGGGGGGACCTGCCTTCGAGGCCATGAGGAGCACACTGGCCAGATCAGCAGTTACATCACCCAGATCGGTTACTCCTTCCACCTACACCCCGGCTAGAGCCTCTGATGCCCCCTATCTGTGGATGGCGGAACCCCATAGGTCTGAGCATACCCCCATGAGCGGTCCCCAACTTTCTGATGGCCCCTCAGAGTCGGTGCCTGAGGAGCCCCCTAGAAATAAGTTGTGCAAGAGGAAGCACATAGACTCCCAGGACGAGTCCCTCACTTCCGATACCGAACTCGAGAAGTCAGAGGGGTCCCCTAAGTCATCCTCCGATGATGTCTCTTTCTCCGACATCCTGGAGATCTTGAGGCAGAGAGGCGACTGGCCATTCAAGACCCCCTCTGAGGAGGAGTCAGTATTCCTCAAGGCCTTTGGAGGTCAACCCTCCACCTCCTGGGTGTCTCCACCCTTTGATGAACTCCTGGATTTGATTTGTTGAAGGGTGTGAGAGACCCCTGATTCCATGGAACCAGTGCCCAGACGTCCAAATAAGTTCTTTTCTGCTCCCCCGGGGAGAGAGTTCCTGACCAAAGGGGTTTCCGTAGATGCCTTGGTGGTGGCGGCAGCCACTCAGCAGGAAGTTGCAGAGGCTTCTTCTTCCATCCATCCTCCTAACAAGGAGTCCAGGAGTATGGACCGGTATGGGAAGCATACCCTGTCTTCAGCGACCTTTACCTTGTGGTCGCTGAATTATCTTTGTCATTTCACTCGGCTCCAGAGAGATCTCCTGAAGGAGCTAGGAGACACATGGGTAACATGCCTGAGGCGTTAGCGCAGACTGTTAATGCCCAGTTGTCTACCCTTGGTTCCATTGTCAACTCGTCCATGAGGCTCATATCCTATGCAGCTGAAGGGGCGAGTAGGGCAGCTAGCTCAGGTGTAGCTCTCAGAAGGCAAGCCTGGATGCGCCT
This sequence comes from Protopterus annectens, assembly GCF_019279795.1. NCBI lineage: Eukaryota > Metazoa > Chordata > Ceratodontiformes > Protopteridae > Protopterus > Protopterus annectens. The sequence goes on from NC_056733.1 coordinate 43,052,789, forward strand.
GTGTCATTTTGCGGAGGCCTTTAAGTCTTCCTTCACTGACGCCCCCTTTGATGGGTCCTCACTCTTCAGGACCAAGGTGAAAGACACCCTCACCAGATGTGAACAGGAGGGGAAGACCCTATCTGCCGGTGGGGCCCATTTCTCTCTTCCTTCTAGGCCTTACCCCAAGGCTCAGAGAGGAGGGAAAATGTGGTTCAAGAAGTCACAGAAGTCTTTCCCTGCTGCTGAAGGTGAGTCCCCCTCCAGAGGCAGAGGAGGAAGAAATTATTCTGGAAGACGCCGTCCTAGAGGCAAAGGAGGCCCCCGCAACTCAGGAGACTGCGATTCCTTTTGCGGGTCTTCCTTTCAGCATTCCTGAAGCGTTGCCCAACTGTGCTGTTCCAGAGCCAGTCGGAGGATGACTTAGGGGACCCCTCTGACTCCTGGGAAAGCATCACCCAGGATCATTGGGTGCTTTGAATAGTTACCGGAGGTTACACTATTCCCTTTTTATCAACACCCCCTCCAGTCAAAAGAATCTCGGATGTTCCACCCAGTCAATGGGCTCAATCAGCACTAGAAGTTTCAAAGCTGCTAGAAAAAGGAGTCATCCAACCAGTCCCCTCAGACCATATCAGATCAGGAACTTACTCAAGACTCTTTTTGGTGCTGAAAAGAACAGGGAACCTGAGGCCCATTCTGGATCTCAACCGATTGAATCACTACGGTCTGAAGTCCAAGTTCTGGATGGTTACTCTTCAGTCCATTTTTCCCTTGCTGGAAAAAGGAGTATGGATGTGCTCCATCGATCTCAAGGATGCCTACTACCACATCAAGATGGACAAGGCATCCAGGAGTCACTTACTCTTCCGGTTGGGAGCCAGTCACTTCCAGTTTCGTGCCCTGCCCTTTGGTCTCACCACAGCCCCCAGGGTGTTTACCAAGTGTTTGGCAGTGGTGACAGCTCACCTGAGATGTCAGGGATTCCAGGTGTTTCCATATCTGGATGACTGGCTTTTCACCACCCCCACCAGGCATCTCCTCATTCAAGCCAGGGAGGCTACCATTACACTTTGTCAACAACTAGGAATTACCTTGAACTGGGAAAAGTCTGCCTTGCTGCCCTCACAGCATGTTGTTTTTGTAGGCGCAGAGCTAGACTCTATTCAAATGCGGGCCTTTGTGCCACAAGAGAGGATAAGAGTGCTGCAGTCTCAGATTCATGCATTGTTGCCCCTCAAGAGAGTTCAGACCAGGTTAGTTCTCCAGCTCCTGGGATCCATGGCTGCCACCATCATGCTGGTGCCTCTAGCCAGGTTACACATGCAGATCCTACAGTGGCTCCTTTCGGCCCAATGGTCCTTTCAGAAATGTCCTCTTTCCCACTTGATACTTCTCACGGAACGGTGCAAACAGGACCTCCGCTGGTGGCTATGTTCCACCAATCTGGACAAGGAGAGGAGCTTGATTCCTATGTCTCCAGTGGCCACGGTGACCACAGGAGCCTCTCAGATGGGATGGGGGGCATTATCTTGGCAGGACAGTCCAAGGCACGTGGAAAGATCACGAGGTACACCTGTACATCAATGTTCTAGAGATGAGAGCGGTGTTACTAGCGTTGCGGGCACTCCAGAGCTCTCTTCCTCTGGGAACGATTGCAATTCACTCGGACAGCATGTCCATGGTGTGGTACCTGAACAAGCAGGCGGGAACCAAGTCTTACCCCCTTCTGCAGAGAGGCCATGTGAGTGTGGCATTGGGCAGTCTCTTCCCAACGGTTTTTAGTAGCAATGCACATTCCGGGAAAGACCAACGTGATAGCGGTCAGGCTGAGCAGAGCTATTCTGATGCCTTAAGAGTGGTCCTTGAACAACCGAGTGGCGGTTCAAATTTTCAACAGGTGGGGTCAGCCTTGCTGCGATCTCTTCACCAGCCCTCTCAATGCCAAATGCAGCAAGTACTTCACACTGATCCCCCCACAGGGGGGAGTCCCCCAGGGACGCTCTAGTCCACGATTGGCCTTCCGGTCTGATCTCTGCTTTCCCTCCGTTTCCTCTGTTACCAAGAGTGATTCAGAAAGCCATATCCTTGGGAAGCAGGATGATTCTAATTGCTACACACTGGCCTCGACAATTATGGTTCCCTTTTCTTCAGCAGTATGCGGTGGACGGTCCTTGCACCCTGGACCCAGTGCCAGACCTACTGATTCACATGTCAGGACAGCTGCATCCCTCCCTGCGAACCCTCAGGTTGACAGCCTGGCTGCTCCACTTCCATCACTAGTCAGACGACATTCCTTTTCACCTGAGGTGGTACACATCTTGTCTTCATCTCATAAGTCTTCCACCAGAAGAATTTATTCCAGCAAATGGAAGAGATTCTCCATTTGGTCTCAGGCCCAAGGTTTGGACCCCTTCACAGCCCCAATTTCGTTGGTCTTAGATTTTTTGGCCATGCTTTTCCGACAGGGCTCCATGCCCGCTACCATTAAGGTGCAGCTGGCTGCATTTTCCAATTTTCATACATCTTACGAGCCTTCTCTTATGGGCCATAAACTTTGTAAGGCCTTCTTGAAAGGCACTTGGTTACTTCGCCCTCCTGTTTCAGAACCTGTCATGCCATGGGATCTAAACTTTGTGTTAGAAGCCATCACTTCACCGCCCTTTGAACTGGCTGCCACCTGTGAATTAAAATTTCTATCTTGGAAGACGGCTTTCCTAATAGCCATTACATTGGCCAGAAGAGTATCAGAGATTCAAGCTTTGTCCATTAAACCTCCGTATTTGATCTTTCATAAGGACAGAGTTTCCCTGAGACTTAACCCATCCTTCCTTCTGAAGGTGTCATCCACTGTTAATCTTCATCAGTCTGTTGAGTTACCAGTGTTCTTTCCAAACTTTTCCAATAAAGCAGAGTTTAGATTTCACCAGTTGGATGTGCACAGACAACTAAGATTCTACTTACACAGGACTAAGCATATTAGGAAGTCTGATCAACTGTTTGTGTCCTTTTCAGAAAACAGAACAGGTTGTCCTATTTCCAAGAGCACAATTTCTAAATGGATCAAAGATTGTATTTCCTTTATCTATTCGTCAGCAGGCAGAAATTTACCCTTTCCCATCAAAGCTCATTCTACCAGGGCAGTGTCTACATCAATAGCTTACCATGCCAGGCTTTCATTGGATGATATTTGTACTGCGGCCACCTAGGCCTCTCTGCACACCTTTATTACTCATTACAAGTTGGACGTGGCTTCTAAGGGCAGGGCTTCCTTTGCTTCCACGGTTCTCAGGAGTATTTTCCTATGAGCCGCCCAGGATAGAGGTGCTGGGGACGCTGTCCCGTGAGTAAAGAATGTAGGAGAGATAGGACCACATAACATCAGGTAGTTATGTACTCAGCATAACAATCAATGTATGTGGTGCATCTTGGCTCACATTCTTACGTACCCTCCCACCTGCCCCCTTCCTATAGGATTTGGAGGAAAATTGGCTCTGAGAACTCTTCAATGTCAGTTGTTTTTTTCTTTCCTTTCTGGCTGGAGCTCCTTCCAGTGGTGGTTGTGTGTGTGTGGGGTGTGACTGGAATGGCTGCAAACTAGATCTGGGGCTAGGGCGAGGTGCATCTTGGGATACCGGGTTAGCCCAGCCAATTAGAGACTTCATGCTAGAGAAATCGGGTGGCCGAGTCGGAGCCGATTCTCGGCTCCAAACCCGTGAGTAAAGAATGTGAGGTGAGATGGACCACATACATCGATCGTTATGGTGAGTACATAACTACCTGTTTTATTGAAAGCCCTCAAGAAATACTCCCTAAAACCTATTAATTTAATACTAACACAGAAAACTGTGTACATCTTTAACTATTGAAGTTTTACCCTCATAATAGGAACAAATGTCCCAAACTGACAGCCACACTTACAGACTTGAGTTAACCTAAAAGAAAGATTATCCATGCTAAGAGGCATGGTGCAGCCTGTAATTCCACTAAGTGCTAACTGGTTTGTCTTATCTTTATAGCTGTCCCAACTGGAAAAACCCATGAATACTTTCAGAGAACATTATCTCCTAGCCAGTTTCTCTTTTCTTTTTACCCCCAGCCAATTATTCTCCACCAGACTATAACCATTTTTTCTTTATCAGATTATCTCCATGGAGACATGACAACCAGACAGCCACTTTCTCATTATCAGATTGTCTCCATGGAGACATGAGAGCCAGATACAGAATTGCTACTAAGCATATATTCATTTGCTGGAAATAACACCTGATAATATTCAATATTCTTTTTTGTTTATTTGCTTTCTCTTAAAACCTATTAGTAAATCAATCTAATGTCCTTAATCCAGTCATTCCCCCATGCAAGAATGAGAAAAAGTACATTTTTCTTTCTTTTGTCATGCTCTTTTAACCATTTTTTTTTACATTGAAGTGCCTACATTTCTTAAAACTGAACAAGAAGAAAGAGAGAAGGGAGAAAGAAAAGGGAAAAAAAGAAGAGCAGTGCCCATTTACAGTCCCCTTACACTTAAAAATAACTGAGAAAACTTTACTTTGTAACATGCAAAAAACATATGCCATACACATAGTACTATTAAGAAAATAAAATGTTTTCTTTACTTAAAGTTAACTTTTATCTTTTCTTCCCCTCACAAAAGCATTTTCCAAACATTCACGACATGATGTAGGACATATACTTTACAGTCCCCCACAAGTCCAACAAATTCTGAAAAAGCCAATATTTCTAGATTTTCTTGTTCTGTCATATTTCACAAATATAATTATTGCATTGTAATCGTATATTAAGCTACTGGTTTTATTATTGTTCATCTCCATCTCTCAGATCCTGTCTCTGCTTTATTTCCAATGTACTCTTGAGTCTTCTAGTCAACTGTCTTGCTCCCTTCCTTCTCTCCAACATTTTCTATTGGAAGAATGAAAATGGTTTCACAGGTATACTCTATCTGTGGTCTTTATTAACTCATTCACTCCAGAGCAGCTCAGGAAGAGCTGCCTGCTGAATTCCACCATAGGAACAACAGAGCAGCCTGAGCTCATTTTCAGAAAATCCATTTGTAATACTATACAGAAAACAAATGCTCATAACTCTTTAACTATAAGAGCTACACCAAAAATGTAAACACAAAAGTTTTTCAGCAGACACTGACCTTTCCAACAGTGTAAATGTTGATAGTGCATATCAAAGTCATAATGAAATATTTGGCAAGGAATGCTGATATTGTGCAATTTTTTAAATTTTTTGGAAAAGCAAACCACAATATCTTGGTCTATGTACCATGCAGACCCATACAATTTGAATTTAATTTGTTAGTATGAATGTCAGCTTTAAAATGATACTTTAACCATAACTGTGTGACACTCCTTTCATGAGATATTCACAGAAATATGATTAGTATATTATTTCTCATAATTGATAAATAAACAAAGCATAATATCTCATCACCTGTAACAGACAGAGCCTACATATCAGTGTAGAAGTTGTGCATCTGAATGTCAGCTTCAAAATGACGCATCATTTGTGTGATTACCATGATCCCTCGCAAAGATATGGGCATAATAATGAGAAGTATTATAAATGTATAATTTTCATATTTGTACAAGACTAAACAAACTGTGATATCTGTACGTGTGTACAGTGCCAAGACACAGTTCGTTTACCATGATGTAAGGAGTAACACTGTCTTCAAAATGATGCATTACTTCACACAATGTGGTGCTCCCTTGCAAAGTTATTTACCAAAATATGAAAAAAATCATAATTTCCATAACCTAGGTCGGAAACAAACTTTGATATCTGCCTATGAGTACAACATACAGGTGCCATTCTTTTACCATGTTAGAACTATAAATAATCTTTTCAAAATGAGTTATTACTTAGCACATTCAGATGCTCCCTTGCAAAGTTATTTACCAAAATATGAAAAAAATCATAATTTCCATAACCTAAGTCCAAAACAAACTTTGATATCTGCACATGTGTCAAACATACAGGCACAATTATTTTACCATGTTAGAACCAGCAATACTGTCTTCAAAATGAGGTATTACTTAGCACATTCAGATGCTCCCTTGCAAAGTTATTTACCAAAATATGAAAAAAATCATAATTTCCATAACCATAAGTCTCAAACAAACTTTGATATCTGCACATGTGTCAAACATACTGGCACAATTCTTTTACAATATTAGAACCAGCAATACTGTCTTCAAAATGAGATATTACTTGACACATTCAGATGCTCCCTTGCAAAGTTATTTACCAAAATATGAAAAAAATCATAATTTCCATAACCTAAGTCAGAAACAAACTTTGATATCTGCCTATGAGTACAGCATACAGGTACCATTCTTTTACCAGGTTAGAACTATAATTAATCTTTTCAAAATGAGGTATTACTTAGCACATTCAGATGCTCCCTTGCAAAGTTATTTACCAAAATATGAAAAAAATCATAATTTCCATAACCATAAGTCTCAAGCAAACTTTGATATCTGCACATGTGTCAAACATACTGGCACAATTCTTTTACCATATTAGAACCAGCAATACTGTCTTCAAAATGAGATATTACATGGCACATTCAGATGCTCCCTTGCAAAGTTATTTACCAAAATATGAAAAAATCATAATTTCCATAACCATAAGTCTCAAACAAACTTTGATATCTGCACATGTGTCAAACATACTGGCACAATTCTTTTACCATATTAGAACCAGCAATACTGTCTTCAAAATGAGATATTACTTGGCACATTCAGATGCTCCCTTGCAAAGTTATTTACCAAAATATGAAAAAAAAATCATAATTTCCATAACAGTTATTTGCCAAGCTCAGAGAAATTAATTTTACACAACACATTTCATAGTAGTGTTTCACTTACTATACTGGTCTGACTTGGTCATGGGTGTTTTCCATTCTTCTCACAATCATGCATGACTCTCCTCACGCCATTGTGGAGGTTGGTCAAGAAGAACGCAATGCCCTCCTCAGTTAGGTGAATGCCATCCCTTCTGAACCAGTGAACATCTTCCCTTCCAGTGACTCTCAGAACAGCAGAAGACATTATTACCTTATCTGAAATAAAGCATGGGTGGACACTGACAAGGGTGCACAGCCAGAGCACATGTAAAGAGAAAAAGCAGGGTAAGGACCGCTCCACTAATATGCCAAGGACAGGCATGGGGCTCCAGATGTTGGTTATCTGTAGTGTCCCATAGCTGTGCCGGCTGCCCACTCAGACTGCTGATACCACTATGGTCTCATGACCTCCTTCAGTGTCAGCAGTCTGCCTTACCTCTGCCTTTTCTCCTTACATGTGCCCATTCAGCAATGGACCTAAGGGATGAGGGGCTGAAGTAACTCACTAATTGCTGTCCTGACCTTCATACATTTACTACTCTCACCTACATACGCTGACTACACCTGAAGGGAGGGAGACTGAGTGGAGAGCTACATCAAGGCACCATGTCAAAAGACCAAGACTGACCCAGGCTGTGTCTTTTTGCATGTTTTTGCATTACATCACAGTGGCACACCCAAACCCATGCTTACCAAGGACAGCAGCACTACAGGACTGTGCTGTAGAGTCTCCAGGTTCCCAACTGCGATCCCGGTGGTTCACAAGATCCATGCTGGCAGGGTATATATATACACACATACACACACACACACACATATAGATAGATATTATATATAAAATAAGGGGTTTCAGAGGCTAGGTAGTTGAAGAATGAAGGGGGTGGCTTGCAATGACTAGAAGCAGAGAAAAAAAACACAATCTGCCTTGTGCATTCATCAATGTGATAACGAATTGCACTTATATAAATAACAGTGACAGCTCCTGATAGTTTTACCTGAAAAGTGATAATGACTCTGTGCTATATTGTAACTGACTTATTGCTAAGGTGATAATGACCTGTCTTTCATTACTGGAAAGGTATGCATGCTCTGACACAGGTGATAATTGCTGCACATCACCTGTTGAGTATGTAATCATTATCTCCTTGTGCAGCTGTTATGTAATACAGTAATTCAGTAAAATAGTATAACACTTAGCCCTTCCTCCCACACAAGTTGCACACATTACTGACAAAGGCCAGAAAAATTCCCAAAATATAGCATAGCTCCATGCAGGTAGTAGTCAGCAAGTAATAACATGGGTAACTTCTAGGCAAAACTAAATCATTCAGAATATCTGGAGCACTTGTTTATTTCTTGTGATGGTAGGAATGGACAGTCTGTTTCAAAACGGATCATTTTCAAATCAGTGTCCAACACCATTACCTTTTGTTATAATCACAAAAAATCTATTCAAGTCAGGATGAAGGCCTTCTCTCCAAAATGCATAGAGGAAATCTAGGTTCTGTTACAGGGTTGGATTCTAGAAAGAAAAGTTGTTTTTCTCTATACACTTCTATGCTGTTTGATAGATAAAGCTTATGAGAGATGCTATGGAAAGCAAATAAACCAGCAGTTCAAGGTATGGAATTTGGTTAGAAATGTGAATATCTGTGACAATACAAAGCAGTCACAGTTCAGCAAGCAAACTGTAAACATTTCAATATCTCCTTTCATACCTTTCAACTGTGCCTCAGTGAGCTCAGTCCTCCCTCCTAAAACTGTTAAGTTTGGAAAAAAAGTGGTAAGTTACACTTTAGAAAATAAAGACAGTTCACATTATCACATGTGGGAAAGTGGGTTGTGCTCTGGTGAGACCTGCATGGCTTTGTATAGTGTGCCTCGATAAACTATGTTTGGGGTGGTTGCAAATGAAATAAGATAAATGCATGTTGTTTTGAGTACTACCTAAGACTGCATCACCAATGTACATTTCTCTCCCTTCCGCTTACTTTCTCCCTCTCAGATTACTTCTTTCTCCAAGAACAAACAAAAGGGGAGAAATAACAGATCAATATAGCCTTTAGTAATTTAATTTAATTGAATCTTAAAATTTTTTGCACTACATGCATCTAAGCTTTACTTTTGATGTTCGTATCTAAACAAATGATAAATGTATTATAACTGCACCAGGAGTTTAAGTTCTGCTCACTCAGATCAGAACACTAGAAGTCACAATACTTTTAGGTGAGCTGGCTTTCTCTAAATTCAGGTAAATAAATCTATTAAAAAAAGATTAAAAAAGATGCCCTGGTAAGATACTAACCAGCAACCAGGATGCTCTGACTTTATTCACATTTCAGGGAGTCTAGAAATGAGCGTGTTTCTCTTGCAGCACAGAGTAGACTCATGTCCAGTATAAATGCATAATTGTTTTCAATCATGACATGAAGCAATACGTCTAAGTACAGTTAATCACGAACTTACTAACACCCTAGCCCAAAGGTTCCTGGAATTCATAAATTCAAATGCAGTGGAACAGCTATTCACCTCTCCAAAAAAGGGGATATATTATAGTAGACCTGATCATCACAAACATGGGGACAAAGTGCTCCACACCAGAAGTATACCCCTCACTAGTGAGATCTGACCACAAACTAATCACCCTGGATATACACATCCCACCTCCACCCCCAACACAAAAGACTACAGTGAAAAACTTGTCAAAAGCTGACTTTACACTTCTTATAACTGAGATGGTATCCTTTAATCCCACTGGGCCAGTGGAAATCACATCCCACAATGCAGAATTCTTCACAAATGCTTTCTATGTACATCTCCAAGAATGCATGGATCATGCAATCCCAAATAAAACCAAGACCCTCCCTACCAAGGGAAGGTGTCCTGTCTGGTGGACCCCAGCCATAAACAAATTGTACAACAAAAGGAAACTACTGCACGTTCTACGTTCTCTCATAAAAAACATCCAAGGCCAACTTTGAGAGAAAATCGCTATGGACACTAAAGATAACCACAAGGCCTTCTTCAGCTATGTTAGAAACCTGGGCGGAAACCCTCAGATATGCTCAGAGTTAGTTCACAATGACAAAAAATACACTGAACCCACAGATATTGCCAACATTCTGGCAGACAGGTTCAGTGCAAATTTCTCCCCTCCCTCACCCCCAAAAGAAGAAATACTTATCCCAGCTGAATGTAACCTCCCTGTCATCTCAGATGTCCAGGTGAGAACCGCCCTCAGTAAAGCTAAAAAGACAGCATCAATGGGACCTGACGGAATCCCAGGTTGCGTGCTACGTGAACTCCAAGAGGAGCTAAACCCGCACATAAAAATACTATAGCCTTACTACAGGATATGTACCTGAACACTGGCACAGTGCTAAAGCAATATACCTTAGGAAAACAAAACCATATGCCTCTAAAACAAAATCATCCTAGAGAAAAATTAAACAGCTAACAACTTTTTACATTTCTAGCTTCACATTTGTTAACTTTCTTTTAAAAATGCAGGCATTTATGAAGCAATCCCCTCCCACAAAGAAAAAAAGTACTGAAGGCTGAAATCCTTCAGAAGGATCCGTTTGCCACAAGCATACTTGCTAGTAACTTACCTGTAACATGATCAGCCGTCACAGAAACACAACCAAGTACACTTTCGAAAAAGTTGTCTAAGGGAAAAACAACAAATTTCTCCTGTATGACAAAGTCGCTAATCAAAAACATGCGAGACGTCAGCGGTAAATACACATCAGCAGTAAATACACAATCCTCCAAAACTTATGAAGTCAAACCTTCCGGGTTTACAGGAAACCACGCATAACGCAAAAAGTGTACTCCCCAAGACACGGTTCGGACCTACTCTATAGTTGAACATACAGTGAAAAAGTACATTTGAAAATGAAATTCCAGAAGCAGATAATCTACAATAACTATTTTTTTTAAAAAAAGCAAATTTAAAAAGTGAGAGCTGTGCATTTCCTCATTGAACAACCCAGCCAAAAACTACGTCTAGACACAGAATCCCAAGTCAATATGTATATCAGTACACAGTGTATGTATACACACATCTACCAAGAATGTAATAGTTGTCTCGTATTTGTAAACACTGCATCCAAAATGAATCTGGGAAATACGAAGATAAAATATAAACAGACTATTCTCGTTGCGATAAGTGGTATCAAAGGAAAAAACAAATTTTCCTTTAAATACTTATATATAACCAGAAAATATACTCATTTCCATACATTTTACTTGGGAAAAGTGAATTTGACTTAGCGTTTCAACAATAATAAATAGCAAACACTGAGTGAGGTCTCCATAAGCAAATTTTAAACACTAATTATAACTTTAGGATGGAAAGTAAAAAAAATATATACTGCTAGACTCATCCTCATTGGTTAAACAACCAACTTTGTTCATGGCATTCCTCAGGAAGATACCACCAGCAGCCCTGCGGCATTCCTCAGGAAGATACCACCAGCAGCCCTGTGTACTTCTTATCTTGATTTACAATGTAAACTAGTTTCCAAACATGCACAATCTCTGCATAGGTAGAAGTCATCTGAATCATTTCACAGATATATGTAACTTCTGAAGAGGTTGCTGCTAGCAAAGAACTTTATATTTCAATGTGTATCTACCAATGCAGAGGTATTAGCTGCTTTATGGAAGCTTTCTAGTTCAAATGTGTTTTAAAGTTTTACATAATTACACACATTTACATCTAATTTCTATACCAGAATGCAAAAATCAAAGCTAAAATTGAAACAGCTGACAACAACTATTCAGACACTCCATTTCTATTACTGAACCAAAGGTTACTAAGGCGTTCATTGCTTTGAAGGTAAAGAACAGGATTTCCAACTACAAAATCAGCTACCAGTCCATTGCTCTAAATTACCACAAAGTGAATGGGCGTCATACATATATATCGAAATACACAAATTTGCATAGACATATTTTTTCCCCTCTTGTGGGAGTGGTAACAAGTTGTTCCATAGCATTTGAGTTTATAAATTCTAGGAACCTTTGGGCTAGGGTGTTGGAGCTAGAGTAATGCTCCCAGTCTATGTTTGGGTAGTTGAAGTCGCCCAATAAAATTGTGTTTGGAGAGACCTTCATAGTTTCCAGTGTTCTCAGGAAGGCTGAGTGGGGTTCCTGGGTTTGGGAGGGTGGTCTGTAGCAGGCTATAAACTGGAAGTCAGTTTTACCCACTGTTAGTTGCACATGGATAATCTGATGCTTCGTGCTGTGCCACCAACCTGGAGGTGTGGGTATCTTTGTCAAATATTGATACTCCCCCTGTTTTTGTGGTTTGGTCCAAGTATTGGGGCCGAAAAGCATGGTATGAGGTATAATCTGGTAGTGCTGGGGTGCTCTCGGGAGCCTTGAACCACATTTCTGTTACTGTACAGATATCGATGTTCTCCATGTTATGGAGAGTTTCGAGTGCATGCATCTTGAGGTTTAGACTTCTGGTGTTGAGTAGCATTACTCTTAGTTTATCCCTTGTGATACCTATGGAGGTGGGTTTGTCTTTTGACCCTTGCCTAAAAAAGGCACTATGGGGGTAGCAAGAGCCTTTACCAATATCCGAAAGCCCAGGGGTGACAGGTGCAAGTCGTCCCTAGCGAAGCATCGTGGCTTGTCGAGCATGTCATCCCAGGCTGACAGGCATTGGATCCCCTTTGAATGACACCAATACTTTAGCCAATTGTTAAAATTGATAATTTTGTCTTTATACTGTGGCATCATTCTTGGTGAGGGTAAGATGCTACTCAAGGTCAGGGTCATACCGGCCTGGGTTATATGCTCAGAGAGCTCCTCTATGTCTCTTTTCATGTAGTCCAGGGAGGTACGTCTCAGGTCATTCACACCAGCATGGACAATGACTGAGTGCTATATCACATTCATAGACATAAATACTCGTATGTGCATTTACTATTTTCTTTACACTCCTACAAACTGCTCTTCCAAATGATTATTCTGTTTTGATTACACCCCCACACAAATTTATACCATATTTATATACAAACACACACACATATACAGTGGATATAAAAACTATTACACACCCCTGTTAAAATGCCAGTTTTTTGTGATATAAAAAAATGAGACCACAATAAATGGTTTCAAAACTTTTCCCACCTTTAATGTGACCTATAACCTGTACAATTCAATTGAAAACCAAATGTAAGGGAAAAAAAAACTTACAATAAGCTGGCTGCATAAGTGTTGTTCTTTGCACCCCCTGTGTTGAAGCACCTTTTGAACTCTCCAACAAACTCGATAGTTTTAAACTACTGCATAAACATCTAAAAACCTCCTGGTCCTGGCACATGTTCATCAGCAGGTTAAGACTTTGTGCTCATCATATGACACTCTTTCAAATATTACTCTTAAACAAAACACTCAACCTCACATTGAAATGACAAAATATTTTTTATACCACATCTGCAGCCTGTATAATCCACTAAGTTGCATGTGGGCTCTTAAGTAAACTTCTATCTCTGTAAAATGTTAAAATGTGTGCATGTAACTACTTAACGTATATACACGTAAATACAAATGTAACTACTCTGCTTTTAACTGGAAAAAAGTATTGGTTTCAAGATCGGGACTAACAAAAGGCAGTATCAGCTGGCAAACAGCAGTGGCAGAAAGTAAAACAGTTTTTAAAAACTTCACACTGCCACACATACATATAGAAAAGTAAGGCAGATAAAAAAAAAAAGTGCCAACAACTTTTAAACCCCTTAGTTCTATACTGGAGCAGTTTGTTTCTGTTTGCTGTGCTGGTCTTTGCCAGCTTTCAAATATAGTAACACATTTCGAGCTCCTGCTGCACCCCAACCCACCCCACCCCACGCTCCTGCTGCACCCCCCACCTTACCTTTACCGCTGGTAGTACATGGAACAAATAAAGCTCCATATGCTACAAAGAATTATGAGCGGGTCGCCAATCAATCTTTTGCTATATACACACTACACGGATGCCAATATTCACCTCCGAGGGTGAACTGCTTGGTATCCATGTCGCCAGCATATACACAGGTTAAAATTCATAACCGGACCATAACGTCTGTGATATACACACCCCACATAGTAGTGCGTGCGCACATACCTATGTTTGCACTTACAAACAGCATATTTATACATGTACACACTGGACCTCCCAATCAAAAATGCACGGACAAAAACAGAAAAAAACTTCAGCAAAATGGCTCTAAAACTGAAGCAAGAAAAGCAACCCCCAGTTCCGAAGCATTAAACATGAAACTTCCTCAATATAAATTCATAAAACCACATATTTTTGGTCACTTCATAAAACACAATTTTCTGTCCACACTTCTTTTACTATATACACACTACATGCCAATATTCACCTCCGAGGGTGAACTGCTTGGTATCCATGTCTCCAGCATATACACAGGTTAAAATTCATAACCACATGAATGGAGTGGTGAAAACACTATTCAACATCCTCTTCACAAAACATGTTAAGTAACAAATAAAATAACAAAATGAGGCTACATTGTAAAATGTCAAACATGTTAAAATAGTGATGAAACGCCAATGGCACAATTCCCCTCAACCAAGCCCACCACAGACACACACCATCCCTTTACTATATGGAAATAATGAAAACATTACTTGACAACATACCTCAATCTCTTAGAGCAAGAAATCTGGACAAAACCATAAATAATGGGGAGAACAATGGCCTCAAAATGCTCAGAACTGAAACTCAGATGTCTGTCAATATTTTCGTTCTGTAATCCATAATGATTTGCCAAAGATTAGCCAGAAAAAAAAAAGACCAAAAATATGAGACACAAATCTGGAGAATTTTGAGGTATGTTTTACAACACAGAATTATAAAAAATCTCACCCATACTAACTACTAGCTACAATTAGGCAAACTAAACCAATGATTCTGAAATGGGACAACAATGTAAAGTTATAACCCCCTCCCCCCACAAAGTACTAGCTAATATTAGGCAACCAAAAGCAATGATTCTGAAGTGAAACACACTATTATAACACCAATGTGCTTTATTTACTTCCCCCGAGTACGGGAAGTTACACTTCCCACTGAAATAACCATTTAGAATTCTCAGTAAGAAGAGAAACAGACAAAGTTTGCCAATTACAGAAGAGAGATGCGATAAGAATAATAAAAAAAAAATCCACACTCTACGTAATGCTGAATCCACACGAAAACAATTAGGGCAAAAAGCTAAATGACCCATCTTTTGAGGGACCACTGGACAGCACACGCTGAATCCACACAAGAAAACAATTAGGGCAAAAAGCTAAATGACCCATCTTTTGAGGGACCACTGGATAGCACAAGTATAAGTCAAAAAGTTGTTGTTATTTTGTCACTCAAACTTGAAAACCATAACACACCAAAACACGTCACTTGGAATTACAGAAAGTGACAGGGTGTACCTTTCTAAATACATTTATACCAGGAAGGCAAAAAAAAAAAACAACTTTGATGAAGTAATGCATCGATGCTAAGTTGAAGTAATTTTTATACCTTAACTAAGCAAAAAACTTTACTGTGACCAATACAAATTAAACAAAACAGAAACGCAATTCAGAAAATAAACTTCACCACAGAACAAGTGCCCAATGACCCACCTCCCACTTTGGCTAAATCAAATTCATTCTACCCAGAAAAACACGTGCACCCCAAGTCAACCGGAATGCAAAACATCAAATAAGAAGGAATAAGAAGGAATTATATTACTACTTTAGCTGAAGTTTAACAACTAGGGCCTTCCACTCTAGTCTCTAGCGATGATCTGTCACTAGCAATGCCACCTCCCTACATCGATATCCAAGAAGCCTCCTTCTGAGTAGCCATTTCCAATGAAATACCAAATGAAAGAGTGAAAAAGCAGAAACTGGAACCAAAAAGCAGAGCACGGACCGTTTATTCAATAAGCGCTAATCTTTCGTTTCCAATGCACACAAGACTTGATCTTTCTAACGGCTGATCACCCAAACAGAAAGGTTACCGCACTGCCTTTCAGGCAGGCACATTAACAAATCGCGATGGTATCTCTCACAATACTGAGACAGAGTTTACTAAACACGAGTTGCTCTCAAAGTCAGTAAATTTATCTCTAAACAGTTCTAAACAAAGTTAATCCACAAAAGCCATCACTCCAAGTAACGAAATTGATTAAATATAGAAAGAATTACACTAAAGCATATAAATGAAAACACATAGTACGTCCCACCACTGCCTCACCTCATCCCAAACATAATAGCAAATAGCACGTTTTTATGCAATGCAACATCGGAGTTCTGTTTACACCATTTACATTAAAAATGTTTTAGACAGTCACACTGAAGCGCGTGTCCTCCCAAACAAGTTAAGTTCCCACCCCCTCTGCACATCAAACTGGTTAGCATGATTTTTAAACAACCTACAAAACAAGGGCTGTGAAAATAGTTACAAACAAACTCGAATATCTTTCACTCGATTTTCTGGGCTTTTCATTTTATTTGACAAACCTTGATCGCCCGTTTGCATAAGGGGGTTGTTCGGAAAGAAGAGTCTCCACCTGAGTAGCCATTTCCAATGCACACAAAATGATTACTGTTTAGAACATTAACAAATTGTGATGGTATCTCGTTGCCCTCTCACAATACTGAAACAGAGTTTACTAAGCCATCACTCCAAGTAACGAAATTGGTTAAATATAGAAAGAATTACACTAAGGCATATAAATGAAAACACTTAGTTTGCTTACCGAAAGACACAAAAAAAAGAGCCAAGCTGACCGGGAACCGACAGTACAGTGTGCCGAGAAATCTTCGAAAGCTAGTAAGAAAAAAAAGAGGATCCAGCGGCAGGTGAAATCTCCAAATCTTTGGAAAAATAAAAGAAATACCTGCTGCTGGACCCTCTTTTTATTTACAGAAGACAAAAGAAATTTGGTTTGGGGATGGAGGTGTTATGCAAGTGGTGGCTTGGATTGCAAGAATCCGATTGGCTGCCACCACTTGCTTTACGAAGATTTTTTCAAACTCAATTTTCTTTAAAATATTCAATGTTACCTTAATGTAATAACAAGCTGAATCGTAACTACAGAAGGTAAATTACACATTCTGTTACAATTTCAGCTTGTTTTACATTAAGGTGAACTACAAATCTGGAGTCTCACTTGTGGAAGGGACTCGGAGCTAATGGTTTGCAATTTGTATGTTCTCATGGCGCGCTCGGTGTTGACCACACAGGCGCCATGAGAAGGTACTCAGGGCTAATGAGTTAACAGAAAAACAAGCAGCTGATTGTCCTTCTGTTTCACAGTTTTTGTTGAACAGAAATTTGTATTTTCTCCTTACTATGTACTTCATCAAAAAAATATTTTGTCCCTGTAGGGAGGAATACCTTGAAGACAGCTAGGTACAGCAGTTATGAATCTCACACCTGCATTTTGACATTCCCTGAACAGTGGAATGGATTTACTCCTGTTCTGCCTGGTGTATAATGAGTAATCATTCTCCACAAACACTCCACTGTCTCCCACTTTTAGTATTTTGTCCTTCTGCCACAGTATTGTTAGAATCAATTCCTTCTGCTGATAGAATTGCATCTTTACTATTAAAAGTCTAGGTTGCTTTCTCATAGCCAGGTTTGGAGCATACACATGAAGTGCTCTTTCAACTAATAACTCCTGCTGTGGAATACCAGTCCATTTGCTTATTTATGCTTTCATAAAATTAATGCAGTCTCCTCCTTTCAGCTTCTGTGGTATAGCTGAAAATGTCAGGTTTTCCCTAAGTGCTTTGCCCTCTAATTATATTATTTTTGAAGCATCTCTTCCTGAGCAGTCTCATATTCAGCCAGCCTTTTCTTCATTTTAACCTCTGATTTTTGCAGCTTTATCACCTCAACTGAATACCTGTTTAAACTTATTCCATTTTTTCCAGCCTTTTGTTGTTCTGTTAATATACTCCATCAGTGTTTCATTTATTTTAACCAGGTCTGTGTGCAGTTGTTTTATATCTTCCTGTAGGTTACTGGAAGTCATTTTCTGGAGGTTGCATTGCTTTTCACTGAACAGTTGCAGAACTTTCTCCAGCCAGTGTTTCTTCCTCACTTTTTGTAGCTGATTTTTTTTCTGGGTGCTCTGTATTTCTTTTTTCCTGGTATCCAGGCAGTGCACTTACTGGCCAGTTATTGAAATGTATCCATAAACACAAAAGTCCACTGGCCTTCTCTGCTGAGTTTATGTTTTCACACTGGGACAGCTAGGGTTAAGCTGCTACTCGATGTGCAGCCATCTTGGAAGTCTACTTTCTATGACTTTAAACCAAGTCTTGGTCGTGACACTGATGTTTGTATTCTCCCGAGTGTGGAGGGCTTGAGGGGTGTAGAACTGTTTGTTTAGGCTCCTAGCATTGAGCAGTAACATCTTAAGTTTGCTTAGAGACTTTTCACAATGTTTGTAGTTTTGTCTATTAATCATTGCCTAAAAAAGGCTGTAAGCGGGTAGATAAAATTTAAGCCAATATCAGAAAGCCTGGGGGGACTGGGTGCAGCCCATCCTTGACAAAGGACGTGGTCTAATGACAATGTCCTCCCATGCTGACAGATCCTATATTCCCCTGGAGTGAATATCAGAAACTAAGCCAGTTATTAAAATCAGTCATTTTATGTTCATACTGTGGCATCATCCTTGGAAGAAGGTGACACTTCTTAGTTATCTAATCCCTAAAAAAATATTACTTTAATGGCAAGAGTAACTGTGGGGAATATTGTGGATGGCCCTAAAGGCAACCTTAATTTCCTAAGAAAAGATATTTAGAGATGATTTGAATTAAATAGACAAAATTATCTGTTCTGCTCTTGTTTAATGAATTTAGAAATGTGATGCATGTTTTATTACTAACACCATGATAGCCAGGCCCCTGCTTCCAAAGGAGATGACAAGATATGTAGTAGTCAGACCACATTTGTATAACAGTCAGGATGCTGACACAGCCACAGTCTCCCTTTCCTCTTCCTTCTGTTGGAACAAAAAGTCCATTCCCTTTGCTTGACTGTCATTTTTAAGGTAGTCCAGGGTGATAAACCGGTATAACAAGAAAGTGTATGCATCTAGTGATATTGGTCGTTGAGCTGTTTAGTTCAAAAGATAAGCTACTAGAACTCTGTTATTAACCAGATACAGGAATGTTGTCATCACCTATCAGAAGTGGCTATCATGTGAGAAGTTTGAAAAATGAAAAGCCATTTCTAATAAAATTTGAGTACACATAAATAAGTGTGCCTCTGATACAGTGGATGCATATTCAAGGACAGTTACATCAAGGGTGATACAAAGAAGACATGTATGGCTATAGAGTGGATCATACCAAGAGGATGGCTCATTTATTAGATACACCAGTTTCCACTGATACCTTGTTTAACAAGCCAACCAGTGGTATTCTCAATGATTTAGAAAAAAGGGAAAACTACAGCTGTTGTCAACATTTATTTCATACGACATACAGCTTAGGTTTTTAGAAACTTTCACACTAGAAGAGAGCAGTTCTACCAGAAATAAGCACATGGCTTGGGCAGGTCATTTCATTAGACTGTTATACTGATCTTCATCACAGCCTCACTCCAGTACAGTACCTCATATCCCATCATGTTAGATTCAGGAGACTTTGTTCTTGATGTGACAGCTGTTATAGAATAACACAATACAGTGAGTCCTAAACTATCCAAAATGAACAGTTTTCTACTCCAGACTTTTATTTTTTGGGGGAGAAAGAAGGACAAAACATGGAGTTAACTATTAGATTTGTTCAAACTAAATCAGTCTCACCTTACAAAAGAGTTCAAAATGGTGTCCCTAAGACATTAGCCTTCCTCTAAAAAAAGACAATTTAATGACAACACTAAACAGATAATGGCTATATACACATTCTTGTAAGGCCTTCTGATAGCATATGCTGTAGAGATTCCATGTTGTACATTCCTATTTTCAGTTTGCCTCTCCCATCTGGTCTAACCACAACCCCAAGAGTAATTATCGAATATTTACTTAGGAATTTGGTCATTTAAGTAAATAGCAACTATTTCCCTATCTGGATAACTGTTTGATAGTAGCAAACACCAAGCCACACCTTCTTTATCACCTCAGCCCAAAAATAACCATTTTCCAGTATTTGTATATCACCATAAATTTCAAGAAATCTTCATAAAGCCTATATCAGTAAATTATAAACTGTTCAAATAAAGTTTTTTTTTTTTGATATACGAAATGCAGCTAGAAATTCAAAAATATTTGAAAACAGTAATCTTGCATATATTTGGCTATAGGTACGTAATTGTCAGGCATCCTTCTGATTTGTCATACAAGGCTTCACATGATGAGGCCACAGTGCGCCTTTAAGAATGTTTGTAACTAGTCCACAAATTCATCAAAGATAATTTTTATTTCCAAGCCAGAGAACAAAGAATTTGTGTGGTTAAAGAATATTCTCAGCTTTCAGGATTGTGATGCCTTTAAAACCTCTAACTATATTGTGCATTTTTTTAATTTATTTTAGTTTGTTAACCAGGTAGGTGAAATAGTCGGCAGATCCTTTTCAGCCATGATCGAGCAATTGACAACATACTCTTCAAACTATGCTAATGGAGCATACTTCAGTTAAGTGTATTATATCATACAGCACTGATGGACTCTTTGGGAAAACTCTGTTCATAATAAACTGTAGGCGACATACATTTGCAAGAGAATTGCAGCTTTTCAGGAAAATTTCCTCCCAAGACCACAACTATGGTGTATCAGTAAGCAATTGAGCACAAAGTCTTATTTATTATGTACTCTTTGAAGAATTTCTCAGTGTGAAGCTGGGCAATTCAGCACATTCTAGTTTTTGCACTTCATCTACCAGAGTATCAGAATGTACTGGCAGATGTGGATTCTCTGAACTGACAGATTTCCCTGGTTTATGAATGGCAAATAGGCCATTTTTGAATAATGAAGTTGCGAGGCAGTCTAAGGGTGACCCTGTATGTCAAACATTTCACCAAACAGCTTCCAGTCTCATTTGCTGTCCTAGCACAAAACAGTCTGGAAACTGGATATGTTTTCCTTCTTATGGACCCAGGACTTAAAATATCCTTCATTCCTATCTTTCAAAATGTTCTATTAATTTTGAAGCAGGACAAAGTATGTCTCGTACTGCAGTCTTGTACAGCACTGAACTGAGTGGTAGTGGGTTAGCTTTCCCTAAAATCAGCAACGTTCATATTAAGTCAGTAAGTCTATAAAACAGTGTGGAAAATAGTCCGAATGCCAAAAAGAAAGGGAAAAGAAGTGGTTAGTAGTTGGAAACTGAGAGAAAAAGAGGACTTCCATTCATTAACTGAGGTCTCCCACATAGCAGGAGCTGAAACTAGCAACCTTAAAGCAAGTCAGAATAAATATAAGGAAATGTTGGACCTTCTGGATAAAATCAATAAATTGTACACAGAAGTTCTAAAAAATAGCCAGGACATTGATGAAATATATTAAAAACATTGACTAAAGAATGGAGCCTGTTTAAACTACTACATTGAGTCATTGTGATGCCATCTTGGTTTTGTAGAAGTCAGATAAGGAACATACCATGATGTATTCAGAAGTATGATACAGTTGTATTACTGACACCCTGAGTTAGAGGCAGCTCTAGAAGAAATAAAAGAAAAGTTGCTGGAAACTAAGGATAAATAAATAATTGAGAACCTGTGATTTACCAGGACTCCCGAAGGAATGGAAAGAATGGACTACCTTAATTTTATGGTACAACAATTTAGGTCAAGGGCTGAAATTCTCAAAGAAAAAATATAATGGACAGAGCACAGAGGGTTTATATATCAGCTAGACTAGCACAAAGATATCTAAGACCCACTGTGGTGAAAGTGCAGAACTTTCATTTAAAATAACAGCTACTAAATCCGCTATGGAATAAATGTAAAATGTTAAAAATAAATTATAGAATATTTGTTGATCAAAGGTACCCCATGGATGCCAGATTAAAAGGAAATAATTTCTCCAATATCTAATGCTCTGAAAGAAAGTTGGTCTCAGATTCAGACTAATCTAGCTAGCTGCATTAAACATTTTCTTCCCCTCAGGAGTTCAAACTTTTATGGACCTGGAAGCCACACAAATGGGACTGGACAAATCCTGTATTATCCGGCTTAACTGATGGATAATCTGTCCTCATGGTGGACCAAAGTTGGCAATTTTTCCACTGTAAAGTTTGCTTCAGTGCATGTAGCCCCTGTTTCCTCATAGCCCCTCAGATCCTGTTTGTCCTTCTCCACTACAGACACAACCCTCGAATACTCATCTACTTTTTTTTTAATTTCTTCCCCCCCATTTTCCTTAAATATATTCTGTCAAATATTATTCTCTTTTCTGTTCTCTAACATTGTAGTTACTCAAAAAATACCCTCCTCTCTGCCTCCCGATTATGCTGAGGCCTAATCCCTCCCAGTGTATTTCTTTTCTGTATAAAAATTGAGGTTTATTCCTGCATTCAAAACCGAAAGCATGTTCCAGAAGAGCAATGGTTACCTCTGGAGCATTCATGAGAAGAATCCCCATGATAACCTTTGTACAGCAGAAACTTGGTCAATGGTTCATACATTTACAGCTCATTACAAAGTGGATGTGCAGTCCAGGTCATGTGCATCCTTTGTTTCTGTCATTCTCAGGAAGGTCCTTCCTTGATACCACCCAGGTCCTTTTAGGCAGCTTGAGAATCTATCCCAAACATTGGACTGGACAAAAATAGACAACATCAGATAAGAAAGTTATGTACTTGCCATAAGAGTAGATCCATGTTGTGTCATTTTCATCCAGTTCAATATCCCTCCCTCCTTCCCTTTCCATATTGCCATCTGTAAACTTCTCTTGTTCTCATGGCTCAGACAGGCCTTGACCAAAACCTTTTCTCCTTTAGGTGACATCACCCATATCACCATGCTTAGTAAGATGTTGACTTTATTCTATAGAGGCTGTTTTAAAGCAGAGAGGTGACTGGACATCCGGCAACCCTTCATCCAAGGAGTTTGTATTCCCGGAGGCTTTCAGTACTGGCCCATCTACCTCCGCGGTGACTTTGCCTGGCAATGAGCTCATTGATTTGGCATCTCAGTGGGCATGGAAGGAACCCAAAACAGTTGAACCCATACCTCAGAGACGAGACAAGATTATGGCACCACCTGCAGACAGGCAGTTTTGGGGAAAAGGTGTGCCTGTTGATGTCATTGTCATGGCAGTGACCACCAAAAAGGAACTTGCTGAGGAGAGTTCTGATGTTCAACACCCAACAGGGAGTTAAGGGTGATGGACAGGTTCGCGAAGTGTGTCTATGTTTTAGGACCTTCGCCTTAAGGTCCCTGAATTATTTGACACATTTTACAAGACTACAGAGGGATTTCAGTAAGGAGTTCTCAAATACCCTCTCAGGATACGTTTCTGAAGGGGCCCACTCTATCGCGACTTCTCAGTTGGCTACCCTGTAATCTGTTTAGAATTCTTCCATGAGACTCATTTTGCATGTAGCCAAAGGAACCTCAAGGGCAGCAGGTTCAGGCATTTCCATCAGGAGGCATGCCTGGATGCACTTAATGTGATGTTGCAAAGCCCTTCAAGTTTTTGTTCATCATTGCTCCTTTTGATGGCATGTCGTTGTTTGGCCCCAAATTAAGGGATACACATTATCCAGTTGTGAGAAGGATGGAAAGACCCTGTCTTCCATAGGTGTACATTTTTTGACCCCCCCCCCCCCAAAGATATTTTTCTAGGAATCAATGAGGTGGCCAAAAAATGTGGTTCAATAAATCCCAGGGTCCTTTCCCGGACATACATGGGGAAAGTTCCCCAGGGATAGAGGGGATAATTCTAATGGTCAACACTGACCCCATGGCAAATGAGGCCCACAAAACCAGGGGTCCAGAAATTTTTTCTTTGATAGTCCCTGCCAGCGCTCCAGAAAGGAGGCCAGATTACCTCATCTGGAGGCAATTGTGGGTCGATTGTCCCTGCACCAGAGATCCTGGCTAAATTTAACAAATGATACTTGGGTGCATAGGATTATTTCCAGAGGTTATATAATTCCCTTTTCCCTTCCTCCTCCAGTCTCAAGAAAATTCCCTGATGTTCCACTCAGTCAGAGGAAACAAGTAGTGATCCAAATACAAAAGCTGCTAGGAAAAATAGTCATCCAGGATGTCCCACCAGACAGAATCCGGAACTTATTCAAGGTTTTTTTTAGTGCCAAAGAAAACAGGGGACTGGAGACCAATTGTGGATCTTTGCAACTGAAACAAATCAAGTTTTGGATGGTCACGGTTCAGTCCACTCTTCTTTTTCTAGGCAAGGACAACTGGATATGCTCAGTAGATCTTCAGAATGCATACTATCACATAAAGATGAACAGACAATCCAAAAGGTACTTACACTTCTGTCTGGGAGCCAGTCAGCCAGTCATTACTAATTCAGAGTCTGCCCTTTGGTCTCACCATAGCCTCCAGGGTGTTCACCAAACGTATGGCAGTAGTAGCAGCCCACCTGAGACTGCAGGGATTCTGGGTGTTTCCATATCTAGACGACTGGATCATTACTGCCACGACCAGGCATCAAGTAAGAGGTAAGAGATCAGATTCACCAGACGTGCTGTCATCTGGGGATAACCATAAACTATGAAAAGTCTCAATTGGAACCAACTCAAAATTTGGACTTTATAGGAGTATTGTTCAATATAAAGTCAATAATAGCCTCATTGCCTCCCCTAAGAGTTCAGACTATAAGCGCACAGGTCAGGAAAATAATCTGCAGTACCAAGATTTCAGCCTGCTTGGTCCTTCAGGCTGTAGAATCAGTGGCAGCAGCAATAACACTAGTACCTTTAGCCAGAATTTATATGAGAATTGTACAGTGGATGCTAGCCACACAATGGTCAATATTTTATCAACCTATTTCAACCCTGATACTTATCACTCAGATATGTAAGAGAGATCTTAAATGGTGGATTCAGACAGATGAGGTTCTACAAGACTGCCCATTCATTCCCCCTCAACCCAAGGCCATAGTGACTATGGACATTTCCCAGCCAGGGTGGGGGGCATTATCTGGGGAAAATAGTCAAAGGCACTTGGTCTCCCGAAGAGGTCAACTTACATATCAGTGACCCAGAAATGAGAGCAGTGCTTTTAGCACTACAGACCTTCCAAGACACTCTCCCTTTGGGGACATTTGCAATTCAAATGGACAACATGTCATAGTTTGGGTACATCAACAAGCAAGGAGTGGCCAGATCTTACCCTTGTGTCGAGAAGCACTCAGAGTTGCTTTCTCATAGCAATGCACATTCTGGGGAAGTCCAGTGTGATAGCAGACAAGCTGAGCAGATGTATTCTTCTACCTCATGAGTGGTCTCTCAACAGGAAGGTGACAGAAATGATTTTCAGACAGTTGTGCCAGCCTTGCTACGATCTTTGTGCATCTCCCATAAACAACAAATGCAGCAGCTACTGTGCCCTAATCCCCCCCAAAGGGAGAATCACCGAGGGATGCTCTACTTCATGATTGGCCTCCCGCAGGCTACTTTATGCCTCTTCACCAGTCCCGCTAATTCCAAAATTCCTACAGAAATCAGCCATGTTGAACAGCAAACATCCTCCTTGCACCTTACTGTCCTTGACAGATTTGGTTACCCTTCCTCTGGCCTCACTTACTTTACCAACCTTTGATTCTGGATCTGACACCAGACCTCCTGTCTCACCAGACAGACTTGATCCATCCAGACATACCAAAAATCAGGCTGACCTCCTGGCTTCTCCAATTCCATTAATAGCCAGACAAACTATGCTGTCTTCCCCTGTCCGACATATACTTTTATCTTCCCATAAACCTTCAACACGTAAACTCTATTCCAGTAAATGGAAAAGATTTGTATACTGGGCACATCAAAATCATGTTGAAACTTGTTCAGCCCCAGTATGTAACATCCTGGAATTTTTGGCCCATCTTTTTAAAGAGGGAGCCAGTTCCTTAACCGTTAAAGATCATTTAGCAGTAATATCAAATTTTCACTTTGGATTTGAGAGTTCCTCTGTCGCCTCTCATAAGTTGTACAAAGCTTTTTTGTGAGGCAGTTTTCTTTTAAGGCCTCCTTTTAAAGACCCTACTCCCCACAGAACCTTAATCTGGTACTGCAGGCACTTATCCATCCCCCTTTTGAACCAACAGCTAAGTTTGACCTTAAAAATCTTTCCTGGAAGACTATATTTCTAGTAGCCCTTACTTCAGCTAGTTGACCTTCAGAAATTCAAGCTTTGTCTTCAAAACCTCCATACTTGATATTTTGCAAAGATAGAGTCACTTTACAAACCAATGCATCATTTCTTCCAAGGTGGTGTCAAAGTCTAAAATCAATCCATTAATTTGCCAGTATTCTTTCCTAAATTTGCTAAGAAGGCCAAATACATGTTGCATTTATTGGATGTTCACAGAAAATGATGTTCTTTACTTACACAGAACAAAAGACACCAGAAAAACTGACCGATTGTTTGTTTTCAAGAATTGAAATTAGGAAAGCCATTTACCAAAGTAACTTAACAAGATGGCTGACTGATTGTATTTCTTTTATTTATAACAAATTGGGTATTACCTTACCACAACCATTAGAGGTGCATTCAACTAGATCCATGGTGCTTCCTCAGTTTTTCAGTCTAGAGCATCTATGGATGATATATGTGCAGCAGCAACTTGGGCTACTCCCCATACCTGTATTACTCATTACAAATTGCACCTGGTCTCCAGAGGTTGAACTGTGCTTAGGAATATCCTATCTTGAGTCCACCTTGGATTTCAGGAAACTGGGGACTCTGCCCCATCAGTTATGGATAGAATGAAAATTGACATCAGATAAAGAAGTTATGCACTCATCATAACGTTCCATCTGTGTTGTCCATTTTCATTCTTCAGTTCCCTACTCACCAACCCTCATCCTTTCTAAACTTCTGGAAGAATGATTTGTTATGGGATGCTACTGTCCCTTACACTGAGCTCCAGTTCCTTTCACCTATTTTATATATATATATATATATATATATATATATATATATATATATATATACACATACACACGCACACACATACACACACACACACACACACACACACACACACACACACACACACACACACTAGATAATTTAGATAATTCCTTTCTGGTATAATCATATAATCAGCAAACAAGATCTGAGATACTTGGAGTTGGTGTATTATGGGTAAGGGAGAAGCTCGAGAGTTTTATGTTGCCACAAGCTCTAGCACTGGCCGAGTTGGATCCGAGGGATATGATCCGAACCTTTCAGTTAAGGAAGAATGAAAATGAAATAGTCATCAAAGCCATGGATGAGGGGAAAAAGGTGCACACTGCCTACCTTGACCTGGCCAAAGCCTTTGACACTATTTCGCACTCGAGCATAATGAATAAACTCTCTCAACTAGGCCTCAATCCATATGTTATCAGATGGTTAGCTAACTGACTCACTGGTAGAACCCACCTAATCAAAATAGGGGAAGCCACCTCAAGCAGTAGACCCATAACGAGAGGCATACCACAGGGTTCGGTCTTGGGGCCTCTGTTGTTTGGGATATATTTTTCTGAGGTGCAGGCCAAAACCAGTGGGCTATGGCTGACTAAGTTTTCAGATGACTGCAAGCTGGGTGCTGTCATCAATTCCCCTAGTGATGTGGACATCCCCCAAGAGGGTCTCACTCAAATAAATGACTGGTGCCAGAAACTTGGCCTCAAGCTGAATACCAAAAAATGCATCATCATCCCCTTTGGGGAGAGTGACGTCCCCACAACTTATCTCATTAATAATGTCCTAAGCACACAATCAGTCATGAAGGATTTGGGCATAGGGTTAATAGCAACCTGACTTTTGACCACCTTGTTGCTTCAGTTGTACGGAAAGCTTTCTACATGGCCCACCTCATAAGTAAGGGTATCTCATCCAGGGACAAGGAGGTCATAACATCCCTGTATTCTTCTCTTATAAGGCCCATTATTGAGTACAGCACCCGTTCAGCATGTACTTCACAAAGCATATGCAGCAACTGGAGAGACCACAGAGGTTCCTCACCAGGAGAATCCAGGGCCTCAAAAATATACCATACACAGATAGGCTAAAAGTCCTGTCCCTCTATTCAGTTTCATACAGACTCCTTAGAGGTGACCTCTGTCTAGCATACAAGGTGATCTGAGATCCAGCCTTGATGGGACTGCTGCATATCTGCTAGTCAAGCTCCACTCGAGTAACCCACACGTCCAACCTCAACTTGGTCTGTGACATCAGTAGGACTTGTTGGCGGTAAGGATTTGTGTCCCAGAGACTCCCCCATCTGTGAAATCGACTCCCTCTCCACGTCAAGCAGAGTACTTCTTTACCCCTTTTTAAGCGCAACTTGGATAACTGTATGGGAAACTGAAAATACATCCCTGGGATTCCACCCATGTCCCTGCTGGACAGGAACATCGGGTGCTGACTTGTCTAAACATGGGCTAAATTTTTGGCTAGGTTTATAAGGGAATCAGGGCCAATAGCCTAGTAACTTCCAATTTCCTATGAACAACACAGATGGAATGCTATAGTTAGTACATAACTTCTTTTTAAGAATGAATGAAGTTATATTAAGAAGTTACTGAGCTAATAATCTGAATCTGATGAGCTGTTTTACTGGTTTTCCTAGAAAGCTTGCATCTGCCATTCCTTAAAGGGTCCCAATAAGAAAAATAGTAATATCAAAAATTCTATTCACTTTTTGTTAGTGGGAGTACTTAAAGTTTAGGGGAAAGAGGTTGAGTGAGGTGTTTGGGATTGCTATAACATAAAAGACCAAAGTGCAGCTTTACCAAAAAGTACCATATTAATGTAAAAAAGTATAACCTAGACAGTGAATACTATAAGAATATCTCATGGAAGGGTGGGCGTAGACAGTACAGACAGCATAATTGAATTTGAAGTGAAATGGGCATGCCAAATTAGAGCATTATCTCACAAGTTATCAAAATTAAAGATCATCATGATTATTTTTTCTTATTTTACATGTATATAATTCAAAATGTTATTGTTATGGGAATTGAGTGTTTTGTTGGTTAAAAAGTTTGCAAGATGAGTCATATAAGCTGTGAGGGAGGCAGTGCAAACATTCTCTGCTGACTTGTATGTTTTATAAGCAAGAAAACTAGTAAATTAATTGGGAATGGACCAGCAAGACATAACAATGCCATGTATTCTGGAATTATGGAGTTGATAAGAAACGGTCTTAATATTAATGACATGGACTGTAAATGGCCTCACAGACAGACAAAAAAATCAGTAAAGTAGTAATATATATCGAATTGTTTACCACGCTGATTATATTGTTTCAGGAGATATAACCAGAACGTGAGGAATTAATATAGAAAGAATTTAGAGAAGAATACTATCTGGATGGTGTGGGAGGATGGAAAAGTGGAGTAATAATATTGATTGTAAGAGGCACCCCAATAGCTGTAGAACAATAAGTAAAGTATGAACAAGGCAGATTTGTAACGCATAGAAGATACTGGCAAGGAAACAGGATCACCCTAAAAAGTGTGCATTTTCCACCTAAAAGCAAAAAAAGTGAATTGAAGAAAATATTAAACAAAATAATAGGCTTTCATCAAGGGATTTTGCTGGAGGCAGGAGAATGGAACTTAGTTATTAAAAAGGGTGATGTAATTAGGGATCTGGGGAAATGGTACTTACTCTAGAAGGGAAGTTTCTAAGTAGTTGTATGAAAATCTGTGGCCTATCAGGCATAGGTGACTGTGGTGGACCTTTAAGAGTTTTACTTTTTATTCTAGGAAATATGATAGTTGGTCTAGGTTAGATAGAAATTATGTAACAAAGAAACATGAATATTTAGTTAAATAAAGGCTCATCCAAAAATATCAGACTTCCCAACATTCTAGGCTGAAACTGGGCCCCTAGAGATAAGAGAAAGAGACAGGCATTGGCATTTCCCAGTACACTGATTGAGACATAATCATAATTAAGAAATACTACAGCAGTTAAAATTATTTGTTAAAGACACTAGAGAGGTAAGAAGCAGAGTTGGAAAGAGTTTGGGATAAAATAAAAATGGACTTTAATAGGAAAATTGAATTGAAATGGAGAGGGGTAGATGGAATGACAATGTAATGCTGAAAGTGGTTACATTATCAAGAATAAAATAGTTACAAGGCAAATGTAAAAACCTAAACAAGGAGGAAAGCCATGGATTAAGAGACCTAAACAACAAACTAGATGAATAACTTGCTAAATTCAGTAGAAGAAACAAGTGTATATTCGACTGAAGTATTTTGAGAACACACATTGCAGATGCAATTATCTTAAAAGCAGATACAGCAAAAGAAAGAAATAAGGAATGTAACAAAACTAAAAGATATTAACACTGGTAAAATATCCAAAGTCCCAGAATTTATAGCAAAACTATTCACAGACTTTTACAAAGAGTTGTATGCTGTGCAAAGGTGAGAGAAAAATTGGTTATTGACCTTGAAAGGTTTCCACATGTAATAGAAATTCCTAAGATAAGTAAAATTTAGAGAACATTTGAATGAGAGAGAGAGAAAGAAGGTCCTTCAAATATGGTATAAGATGTTTAACAGAACAGTAAAAGAAAGGAAGGCTCCAGATTCATAGATGAAAGCAGTATTAACAGCAATTCTGAAAGACGGGAAAGACCTAGTTAATCAGGATCCTACCATTCCAGTTCTGTGTAAATCAGATCTAAGAAGTGTTTTTATCCTTACTTGCTAAAGAATTAGCCAAGATCTTACTTATGATCCTTAGTCTTGATTAATGTGGATTTGTATTGGGCAAGCAAACCTTTGACAATATAATAAAAACACACATGCTACATCAGTAAGCTGAAAGGATGGATGCCTCTATCATTCATTTGTCTGTCTGGAAAGAAGACATTTGATTGGAATATTTATGAGTAATAGTGGATAAAATAGGGTTCCTCAGAGTCTTTGTCCCTTTGGATATAGGATATATATATGGATTCAAAAGGAGTAATCACCATAAACAGGCAAATTACACCAGATTTCAAGATAGAGGCACAGGACAGGGGGGTTCCCTTTCCTTTCTACTGTTTTCACTCTTCCCAGAGCCATTGGTTCAGAAGATAAGGCATGGAGACATTTGGGGTTGGAACTTGGGACTGCTATGTTAAGGAGTAAAACTGGCTTCATTTGCAGATGATGTAATTGTTTATTTAACTGATCCAGGTCAAGATATACCAATTTCATTTATGACTTTAAAGCAATTTACAGAAATTTCAGGATGTAAAGTAAATAAAGGTAAGACTAGAACTGTATGTGTGAATAAATTCTAAGACTTGTGGCTTGGTTCAAGATTATCCATATTTATGGGGCCACCATATAATAAAATATCTAGGTGTCTGGATAGCTAAGAATGTAAGGGATTCCTGTAATGAAATGTGAAAGAAAATCTAGGACATAAAAATGTTTATAGTCTACTTACTACCATATGTGGGTAATAATTTAATAAATAACCCAGGCACTGTGTTTTAGGGACATTACAAAGAGAAGTTATAAAATTTATGTAGGAAGACAAGGGAGCAAGGTTTAGTTGCCAAAAAATGATTTTGTTACTTGAAAAAAATGGGTTGGCTTTACCACATCTGTCTGAATACCATAATGCTACCAAATTAATCATATTGTATTTGCTTTCAAATCATTAACTATACCCCTAAATGGAAGAGTTTGTTGTTTCAGGAGCTAAATACAGAACAACCTGAAGGACAGTTAAATGTTATTTACATGAAAGTAATCACATTACCAACAGAAGGTTTGAGATAAGGCCTTTTGGATTATGCAAACAAAGAATGTGCCTGAACACTACTGTATTGACAAAACTGTAGTTTAGGGAACATCTTATATTATCATGAGAACAACAAAGATCAGATGAAAAGAGAATGGAATGGAATAGAAGGCGTGTACAGAGAAATAAAAGCTGAGACTGAAATGCAGGGGACTGCAAAGAATTTTAGAAGAATATGGTTCAGAAATCTATATTAATGACTTACAAAGCCCAGACCTGGTTAAGACGATAACTGAAGTAAAACTTCTAGAAGCAAATAATAAAAACAGTAAGTAGAATCTATAGAGCAATAATTAGTTGTGACAAAAGGCTAATGCACGAGTAAATTCAGGGATGGAAAAAAAAAATAACAGAGAGGATAATAATAGACAAATGATGGTTAGATATATATATATATATATATATATATATATATATATATATATATATATATATATATATATATATGTAGGACAGCCAAATTGATTACTAAGTTCAGGAATTTTAGGATATTGTTTGGAAGTGGTTGTATAAATATTTTTTCACACCAGTTAGACTACATAAAATGATTTCAAATGTAGACCAATCCTGTTGGAAATGTAATCCAAGTCAAAACTGAATAAATTTTGAGAGGAATTGCAAACATTAGTGGAGAAATTCATGGGATATG
Source organism: Protopterus annectens (assembly GCF_019279795.1). NCBI lineage: Eukaryota > Metazoa > Chordata > Ceratodontiformes > Protopteridae > Protopterus > Protopterus annectens. The sequence goes on from NC_056733.1 coordinate 43,085,264, forward strand.
ATTAACAGCTACAGGAAACGGACATTTATCTAGTTTGCAGAGGAGATACTCTGGAACCAGTACATGCAAAGGCACTGATAAATCTGAAGCTGTTAAAAGCAAAAATGCTGGAACAGAAATATAAAACCTTGGATGAACCTAGACTAAAGGAAGTTGTAGATTTAATGTATAATGTGAGAGGCCTGAAACTGAGAGCACAAAGCATGAAAGTAGTCTACATAAGATTAAATGTGAACTCTTGGATCAAAGAGTTATAGCAGACCATTAGCAAAAGAGATCTGTGTCTTAAGGAGGAGGAGGATCTGATTGTTGGAACCAGGAAAATTGAACTGACAAATGGAGGTCACCTTAACAACTGTCTAAAGAATTTGCAAACTCAGCAATAAGGCACATTAATGCATTCCAATATTAAATATTTACATCTTATCAATCTGAAATATATGTTTCTCATTCCTCACAGTAATGTATTTCTCTTAAAGTGTTTAACAGTTTTGCAGGTGCTAAAATGCCTATTACTAGGAGAGCATACCTTCCAAAATATAAAATATTTCTAATATGAACCCTTTCTGAAGGTCCAGGTTCTGTGACATGCCCAGCTCTAAAACATTTAGCCTACTTTATTCACCTGTGTGAAAGAAATATTTCTAATTTCTCCAGTGAGTTGCACATCTCTGCAGTCTCTTAAAGACCACTCTTTCTTTTTTTAGTAAAGATTGCTCAAATGTCAGTCCTTCCATGATAACTGCTAACTGAGTGCTTGATTTATCAGCACTCTCCCTGTGTGGAAACCAATAAATTATAAAAAAAAAACAGTAAAGGTTTTGAGTACAATCCAGTTACTGGCTGGTCATTACATTGCATTTATGCCAGCTGAGAAGAAATTTGGAAATAAGTAAAACATCAGTCAGAAAAGAAAAATAAACTTGGCTGGGAAGACCTCTCAGCTCTTCAGCATAAAGCAGTTCAAGTTACAACTGTGGAACAGAAGAAGGCTTACAGTAATTTACAGGAAAAATAAATTCAATGCACTCAAAGGTGATTATATAAGTTAGACAGTGGTGGAATAGGCAAATTTTAAAAGGCTAGGAAAAACAGAAGACAGTTTAAATAGCTATTCAAATGAGCAACAGAACTGCAGAAATCAGAGATTAAAATGAAGGAAAGACTAAGATGATGCTTCTCAAGTTAACTGTTTCAAAAATATTACAATTAGGAAGACGGCATACAGTGAAAACCTGAGATGTTTTGCTATGCAAGAGAAACTTGAAAGAGTAGACTGCATTCATTTTTGATAGCTTAAATAAGCAACCGAGCTGGTGTTCAACAACAATATTTGTTAATTGAGAGGTTACATGATGTGTATAATCCAAATCTGACCACCAGAAAGCAGCCAAGACTTATATTAGTAAAAATTCAGTCATACCAGTAGAAAGAACTATTCCTAACAAAACTGTGACAGAACAGATAAGTATTAAAACCTGGAGTCACCAGAGTGTTTGTGGTAAATAATTACCCCTGTACATCAGTCCAAGAAGCATGTTTATTCTGGCAATCAAGGGATAACAACAGATGTGAGATTCAAGTTTCTGTACCCACCTGTCTTCAGAATATTTTTTCCTGGTGGGTCAGTGACATTTTTGGTTGCAGAACAGGCTATGTAAGAAATAAAAAATCTTAGCACCAAGGACTGAGCCAGCAAACTGAAGTCTTCTTATAATAAGAAAGCTCATAGAGTAACTTTGCCAATAGTACCTTTTCCATTATTCCTCAGGAAAATGTTTTAGTGACAGATAAAAAAAAAGTCTAGGAGCTTAGAAGAATCAGGAGTACGCTGGAATTGAATCAGAGATCAGTCTTGTGAGATTAAGATGTTTAGGAGGAAGACAAGCAGTGAAATTAGTGAATAAGTGGGAGAAATGTAACGCATCAATCCCACTAGATTGCAGTTTCACTGAGTTGTGGCTGTGCAAGAAGCAGTGGATGAAAATGAAGGTATGCTTGTTGATTTTGTTAAAGCAGCAGCTCCTTGATTTTACTTTTTAGAAAGACACTGAATAAACCAAGGAAGTTATTCTTAAGTAAAAGTTTTGTTTTTATTAATATATGTATAAAAGCTCCCTGATATAAGTTGCATATTATTGTAGACTAGTTCTATATAGTATGTGATTAGGCATATTTTAAATGTGAGGGCGATTATCAGTGACTGCTGTACATGCTACTGCTATTAAAGTAAGAAGTTACTGTTAGTTGTAACATGGCCTAGCTTTTCATTGTAACAAGATAAGAAAGGCTCAAACAAGCAAATTAAATTAATGCAATGTTGTGATCTTTGGCTACTGAAGGAAATGTACAGGTATATTAATCATATAATCTATACAATTAAAAGATATAATTTCCCTTTTTTATCACAGTTTATATCTACATTAATGTACTTAGTTTAAGCTATAGACAATGCTTGTTTGTTTTTAAGCAAGGAAATTAAACTTAAAAGCAAAAGAAAATGATAAAAAATCACAAAGAATGGCTGTTTTTTCTTGCATTTGCGAAGTAACTAGCTGGGGGTTCTGTTAACGTCCACTTTTGGCTGAAAACAGGAGCAGGCAATTAATCAAGGGAGGTGAGCATAGTTTGTTCTCTGTAAAGTATGTGAGGTTCATTGTCATTAACTTTTAAAGGGATATTGGCAAGATGTTCAGTGGTATGTTGAATCCAGAGTGAAATGTATATGGTACAGTTTAATTAACCTTTAAGGGAATATTAGCAAGCAGTTCAGTGAATAATGAACAGTGAAGTAAGAAATGAAGTTTGAAATTGTGAGAAGTCAATCGATCTGTTGTTGTCATTTTCATTTATTCCTCAACTAATGGGTCCGGATCTGCTCCTGGGATCTGACATGGCCACTTTCTGTATATTCTAGGATCTGAATCTGGAGCTCCTCCCTTACCCACAATGTCCTTGACCACTATAACACCTCAGATCTAATTTGCTGATCTTCAAGACGGTTGGAATTGCGATTTCTCAAGCTCCTTTGGGGTTTTATGAGTTAAAATCGATTTTTGTCTTTTCTCTTTTTAGATAGCCTTTTCTCCCTTTTAATATCTGATGACTCCCCTTACCTTATTTTACCTCTTTACCAAATTTTTGGTAAATATTCTGTAACACCATTGTTGGTAGTCTCTTTCTACTTCTTTCCCTTTATACCTGTAGTTATATATTTTTTAATTACTATCATTGATAGTTTATCTTCTTTTATCCAAAATTATCTGCTTTTCTTCTAAAAAAATGGTTTCCTTATTTCTTTCGTTTTTGTAGACTTTGGTGTTTTTTCTGGTATGGCTGATAAGCCTACCTGATTTAAGAAATACACCTCCTGTGGGCGTAAGATTTCCAGTTCTGATGCCCACAGGGAGTGCATTTACTGCCTAAGCCCAGCACATCTGGATACCTTTTGTTCTATTTGTGCAACCTTTAGTGCATAAGCAATTAGCGATAGGAGAAACAAGCTCAGTCTGAAAGGCCTCCTTCCTGCTTCTGCTGCTTCTTCAGGCACTTCTTCAGGGGCTCAACCCCCTCTCAAAAATTGAAGGAGCTCAAGGAGCACTGTAAGTGCTCTCCTGCCCGAACTCCTCTACATATACCTACTGCAGAACCTCCCAAAAAGGTTTCTAGGATTTTAAATCCAAAACCTTTGGCTCTGACACAGCCTTCTGCTCTGTTTCCTCAGCTCTGAGCTCTCAGGTTCTTTCCGGAGCCAGTGTCTCCAAGACTAAGGCCCCCTTTTGCAGGAAACACCAAAGAAGTCCTCAAGGCCACCTTCCACATCCTCTTCAGTTAGGTCTTCCCATAGTCTTTCTGAAGTGGAGATGATTAGAATGATGACGAAAGTCATCAGAACACAGATCCAGATGGGAGTTTTGCCAGCTCCATCTCCCACCAGATCTGTGAGCCACAAACCCTCTTTTCAACCCATAATTACTCCTTCTCCAATCTGTCCATCTTTTTTGGTGTACTTGAATCCAAGAGCCCCAGGAGTCGACCCGTCAGATACAAAGGTTATTTCAACTTTGACTCTGGCTACTTCCCTGACCCAATCTGATCCAACCCTGTTCGAGCATGATGGCTCTCAGAGCCAAATCATTGGTATTGGATCTGAGGGAATGACTTCAACTCCAAAGTTTTCAGAGCTGTCTCTTCCTCTGGGAGCCTGTCTGTGCTGGATAGCTTGGCTCTGGCAACTCCCTTGGAGGGGGGAGTTTGGGGGTCTTGGGGATTGCCTGCTCTGGGAGCCTTGGCTCTGCTGGGGATTGTCCTTGGCCTCTCAGGGCCCCTCTGCCTTTGAGGTAGTAGAGAGGGTCTTCTCTCAGCCTAGAGGAGTGTTGACTTTCCCTTCTTTGGAGCCATACCCTACTCCTTCTCTGGATCCTATGTTTGAGCCTTCACATCCTACACCTCAGGGATAGCCAGCCCAGAAGAGCTTCCAAGCACTTCCATCGAGGGAGCTCCCTGTCTCTTCAATACCTCCCTGGAACATCGCACTGATGAGGTCCCACGTAAGAGGATGTGCAAGAGGAGGCACTTGGATTTCCCACAGGAATCCCTCACAGAAAACACCAACTTTGATGAGTGGGAAGGGTCCTCTAGATCTCCACCTGAAGATGTCTCATTTGGAGAAATCTTAGAGATCCTTCTCCAAAAAGGTGGTTGGTCTTCCAAACCATCCCCAGGAGGAATTTGTGTTCTTGGAAGCCTTCGGATCTGGCCCTTCTACATCTTGGGTTAGCCCCCCTGTGGATGAGCTTCAAGATCTTGTCTCTTGGAGGGCATGGAAGGAATTGGACTCTGTGGAACCTAATCCAAAATGCCTTGACAAAATATTAAGTGCCCCTGCTAATAGGCAGTATTGGACAAAAGGTATTCCTGTACATGCCATGGTTGTTGTAGCAGCCACCAAAACAGAGCTTGACAAACAGAGCGCCAGGGTCAATCCCCCTAACAAAGAGTCTAGGGCTTTGGACAGGTTTGAGAAGCAGGTGTATGCAGCAGCGACATTTACCTTGCCGTCATTAAACTACCTGACACATATCACCAGATTACAGAAGGACTTGATAAAAGAACCCTCTAATTCTGCCCCATGGTCCATGTCTACAGAGGAACAGAAGTAATTTTCTTCATGAGTGGCCACCCTACAATTGATTACAAATGTGCCCATGAAATTGATCTCTCATGCCACAGAAGGTACCTCAAGGGCAGTCGTTTCAAGCATAGCCGTAAGGAGACATGCCTAGATGCAGTTGTGCAATTTCGCGGAACCCTTCAAGACATCATTCATCAATGCTCCCTTTGATGGATCACCTTTGTTTGGGCCAACAGTGAAAGAGACTCTTTCCCGCATTGTGTAGGATGGAAAGACCATGTTTACTGTTGGAATTCGCTTTCTACCCTGCAGAGACCCTTTTCCAGGAACCAACGCAGTGGTAAAATGTGGTTCAAGAAATCTGAAGGTCCTTTCCAGGTGTTACGTGGAGAATTTTCCCTCAGAGGCAGAGGGGGAAATAACTACAGTGGTAGATGTCACCCATGTGGCAGAGGGGATCTAGGGATCTCAGGATTCTTTCTTGGACAGATCCATCCAGCAGTCCTGAAAGGTTGCGCGACTGTCCATCTCTGGAGGCAGTCGGGGGTGGTTATCCTTGCACCAAGGCGCTTGTTTAGCCATCACAAATTACCTTTGGGTGAGGATATTTCATTCCCTTTTTCAAATTCCAGTAAAACCAAGGAAAATTCTTCCTGGTGTTCCACCCAATGAGACGGAACTAGCAGCTCAAGAAATTACAAAATTGCTAAACAAAAGAGTCATCCAGGAAGTCCCACAAGACCAAATAAGATCTGGAATTTACTCAAGGTTCTTTTTAGTGCCAAAAAAGACAAGAGTCCTGAGGCCTGTTTTGGATTTAAGCTATTTGGACCGGTTTGCAAAAAATTCCAAATTCCAGATGGTCACAATTCAGTCCATTCTGCCCCTTCTTCAGAAGGATGACTGGATATGCTCAATTGATCTTCAAGATGCGTGCTATCATATCAAAGTGAAGAGCCGCTCTCAAAGGTATCTACTCTTCTGGCTGGGAGCCAGTCATTATCAGTTCAGAGCCCTGCCCTTTGGTCTCACCACAGCCCCCAGGGTGTTCATCAAATGCATGGCAGTAGTAGCAGCTCACCTGAGACTGCTTGGATTCAGAGTGTTTCCCTATTTAGATGACTGGCTCTTTACCCCACCAATCAGGCAACTACTAGTAAAAGCCAGAGATTATCTGCTTTGACTGTAACTCTCACTAGGAATCACCATCAACATGCACAAATCTAATCTTCAACCAGTTCAAGTTATAGACTTTATAGGGTCTCGCTTAGACACAGTCAGCTGTCTAGCTCTTCTGCCTCAGAACAGAATTCTTACATTGAAAACACACATCAAACAGGTTTTTTTCCAGTTCAACTCCCCCAGCAAGACTGATACTCAAGGCACTAGGGTCGATGGCCGCAACTATAACTCTGATTCCCACTGCCCTCTTACAATGGTCCTTTCATCATTATCCCTTGAGTCACCTGATAAAATTGTCTCAGTTATGCAGATATTCTCTTCTTTGGTGGGTTCACTCAAAGGAGATTGGTCAAGGTCATCCATATATCTTTCCTCCCTCTAGGGGACTATTGCACTAGAAACAGATAACGTGTCAGTAGTCTGGTACATCAACAAACAAGGGAAAAACACATCCTACTCCCTCTGTCAAGAAGCAATGAAAGTGTGGCACTGGGAAATCTCATCCAGCCGCTTGCTTGATGTGACACACATACTGGGGAAATCCAGCATTCTAGCAGACAGACTCAGCAAGATCATCCTCATGTCTCACTAGTGGTCTCTCAATTGATCAGTGGTGAACATGATCTTCTACACATGGGGTCAACCTTGCTGAAACCTTTTTGTATCTTCCCTCAACAACACATGCAGCAGGTTCTTTACCTTTATCCCACCTGAGGGACAGTCACTGAGAGATGCTCTAGTTCACGTTTGGCCCTCCAGTTTCCTTTATGCTTATCCTCCCTTGCTTCTCATACCCAAATTTCTTCAGAAAGCACTTCATATGTACCTTTTCTAATGCTGAGTTACTAATCTCTTTTTTGAACCTCAACACAACAAAAAGAATCTGCATAATAGTAACATATATCCCACCAGGTCACAATATACCAGTGTTGGAAGATATATTATCCAGGACATACCAAACAATAAATCAAGGAACAGTAATCTTAGGAAACATAAATATAGATTGGCAGACCATTGCTTCCAACTCCCCTATAAAAAATATCAAGCTGTATGTTTTTTCACAGCTTATCAATAGTCCAACAAGATGCAGCAAAGATCTTACCTGCCATTCCACTCTAGACTGGATCCTAGTATTCCAACCCACCAATTATCCCTCTTCAGGTACACTGTCTATTTCCCTGAGCGATCATCTGCCAGCTTATGCCATTAGAACAAGCTGCCAACAACTAAGAATACACACTGTAAAATCAGATGTTATGTGATCCTATCACGCCTACATTCAGTACTGATGGGCTCGAGTCGCACTCGAGTCGACTCAGCACGCTATGCTATAGAGCGAGGCCTCTTATTGGCTGAGCTATTTCTTATCCCAGGATGCACCACCACTAATCCTCCAGATCTCGTTTGCCGCTTACAAGCTAGGACGTGGTCTCAAACTTGGCTGGGCTAAGTACTGCTTTATTCAAAGTTTTCCTGTCAGGAATTTTGCTATTTTGAACCCAAAAGCTGTTTTAACAGCTATTGTTGTTGAATGGGGAGTTCGTGCAAAATGTTCTTTTCCCTCAGAAGAGCCATATGGACGCACTAGCCCGTCCGTGGCCCACCGGCTTGCTTTATGCTTTTCCTCCAGTTCCTCTCCTTCCCAGGGTGATCCAAAAGGCGTCTCTCTTGGGGAGCAAAATGATCTTAGTTGCTCCTTACTGGCCTCATCAAGTATGGTTCCCCTATCTTTGGAAATATGCACTGGAAGGTCCATGGTTCCTGGATCAGATCCCAGACCTATTGGTTCATCAGTCGGGACTATTCCACCAGTCCCTACACACCTTAAAATTGACGGCTTGGCTCCTCCTCTTCCGACTATAGTCAGGAATCATACCTTGATCCGAAGTTGTACACATTTTATCCTCGGCCCACAAGTCTGCTACAAAGAAATTGTATTTTAGCAAATGGAAAAGATTTGCTATTTGGGCTCAACTCCGGGGTCTGGATCCCATCACTATTCCTGTATCAGAAGTACTGAAATTTCTAACTTCTCTTTTGAATCAAGGCTCTTCAGTCTCTACCATCAAGGTTCAATTGGCAGCTATTTCCAATTTTCACAAATCTATAAACCCACCTTTAATGAGCAACAGATTGTGTAAGACCTTCTTGAAAGGTGCTGCGCTTTTAAGACCTCCGATTTCTCATCCGGCTCCTCCATGGGATCTCGATGTGGTGTTACGCGCCTTAACTTCCTCCCCCTTCGAACCGGCAGCAACATGTGATTTAAAATTTCTATCGTGGAAAACTGCCTTTCTGGTGGCGATTACTTCTGCCAGAAGGGTTTCAGAGCTTCAAGCTTTGTCTGTAAAACCTCCGTACTTGGTTTTTCACAAAGATAGAGTATCTCTCAGGCTAAATCCATCCTTTGTCCCTAAAGTTTGTTCCAGTTTCTGCCTACAACAGTCATTAGAACTTCCAGTCTTCTTTCCGAAGTATTCTAACAAAGCGGAATTCATATTCCACACATTAGATGTCCACAGGCAATTGCGTTTTTATTTAGATAGGACCAAACAAACAAGGAAAACAGATCAGTTGTTTGTATCCTTTTCGGACAATAAATTGGGCAAAGCTGTCACAAAGGTCACTATTGCCAAATAGATCAGGGACTGTATTACGCAAGCTTATTCTTATTCTAATAAAGAGCTTGCCACCTCTGTCAAAGCTCATTCTACAAGAGCTATGGCTACTTTGATAGCATTTCATTCTAAGCTTGCCATTAGTGACATTTGTGCTGCGGCTACATGGTCCTCCCCGCACACTTTCATTTCCCACTACAAATTGGATGTGGCATCTAGAGGACGAGCTTCATTTGGTTCCACAGTGCTCAGGAGTGTTTTCCAATGAGCCACCCAGGATTTAGGTGCTAGGGACGCTGTCCCATCAGATCACATAACATCTTTTAGTTATGTACTTACCATAACTTTAGATGTTTGGGATCCATCTCGCCACATTCAATAACCCACCCTCCTTCCCCCTTCCTTGGAGATCAGAGGATATCAGAAGGTCCGAATCCTGTTGTTTCATCTTGAAACATCTGACAATGTTATATAAACAAGTTGTGTACATGTGCATGAATGCGGACAAACAAGATCTGGGGGATTAGTGGTGGTGCATCCTGGGATAAGAAATAGCTCAGCCAATAAGAGGCCTCGCTCTATAGCATAGCGTCGAGAGAGGAGCCGGGGGATCGCGAGCCCATCAGTACTGAATGTAGGCGAGATGGATCCCAAACATCTAAAGTTATGGTAAGTACATAACTAAAAGTTATGAATTCAACTAATTTTTGTCAGCATAACTTCAACAGTCTCCTACATGAAATAAATTACAGTCCTTTAATGATGCTGTGCTATACTTTAATAACACATTTCTTCACATACTTAATACCCTAGCCCCCTTCTTATGAAAAGAATCAGAAAGAACTCAGCCCCATGGCTCTCTAAGGGATGTAAACACCTGATGAAGCAAAGGGACCTATCCTGGAAAACCTGGAAACTAAACAAAAACAAACAAAATCATGTCAACTTCAAAACACTACATAGCAATGTGAAAAAATTAATCAACAAAGATAAGAAATCATACTATTCCCAGCTTCAGCTCCAGCATAAAACCAACCCCCAAAAATGTTGGGGCTCCATACGTACTCTACTTGATCCTGGGACAAATAGAGATCACACCCCATCACCTGATCCCTCACAAGTAGCCAAAAGCTTTAACAAGCACTTCGCAAAATCAATAGCAGCCTACTAACACTCGTAACACTGCACCCCCACCCTTCAACCTGTTTAGGCACCAATCCTCTACCATCTACTACCTGTAACCCTGTCATTAATATCCCCCCTACTCAAATAAAATGTCATGCAAACCCCATTCTCATTTCAGCCTATATCCACAAACACCATAAAGAAGCTGCTACAAAAACTAAAACCATGCGCCGTCTTGGCTGATAATCTTCCACCACACTACCTCAGACTGGCTGTCAACTCAATCACCTACCCAATCAGTATTCTTATAAATAGGTCTTTATCCAAATCAGAAGTACCAACCACTTGGAAACAATGTCACATCACTCCATCCACAAAGGAGGCAACTCTGTTGAACCAACCAATTTCCGTCCTTTATCCATCTTGTCACCCATATTCAAAATTCTTGAGAGAGGTATTCTTCAGCAGGTAATGCAATACTTTTTGCAAAACAATCTTTTAACCCAAATCCAACATGGTTTCCGACCCAGCCACAGCATATCTACAACCCTATTATCATTTACAAACACTGTGAACAAGGCCAGAGATGCAGGATGCTATATAGCTTCAGTATTCCTTGCCCTCTCTAAGGCCTTTGAGATAGGCTCTCACCCCCTACTACTGAGCACACTGTCTAACTTAGGCTTCTCACATAACATAGTAAAATGGTTTCAAAGCTGCCTTGAGGATCGTAAACAAGCAGTGAAGTGGCCCAATGAACTCTCAGCCTTTCTCCACAACCCTACTGGAGTTCCGGAAGGCTCCATCCTCAGACCCCTACTCTTCAACATTTTCATTAACAGCCTTCAGAGTTCCTCCCACTTTGAAACCCACATTCATTACGCTGATGCCTCCACCATAATCTGTACAGCTCAATCACTACCAGAACTGCTTTCATAAACTCAACAGTCCTTTACTGCAGCTGAATCCTGGCTAAAAAAATGCCCAACTCTTTCATTTATTTATTATTTTTATTTATTTTACATTTGTTGACCAGGCTAGTCAACTGAATATATGTCCATTTTCAGTAGAGGCCTGGGGAGAAAAGCTCCACAAAAACAGTTAGTTGCAACTATGGATACAGTACACTTTTCAGACAATACAGTTGTATACATAGCAACTTAGTAATCATGAGAGATGATAATTTTTTTTTTTTTAAAAAAAGGCAAACCAATAATCGAAGAAAAAATTATTTACAAGGCAGTGACACATTCCTAAAGTCCAAGTTTGATATACCTCATGAAAAAAAAATTATTTACAAGGCAGTGACACATTCATAAAGTCTAAGCTGGGTAAACATCATCGTATCCTATAATAGTTTGTAAGAAGGATGGAATTTATACAGTCTTAAATTAGCTTAACTGATCAGATTCACAGAAGTGTAAGAAGGCGATGGACTTAATGTAGCAGTAGTGCACAGAACATAAGATAACAAGAAGGGGATTCTTAGTCTGGGTTAGTACATGGGTATAGCCAGTGAGTTGTAAGGTATAATTTGAGTTTCTTTTTGAATAGTGGGGTTGAAGAAAGAGATGTGAGGTCACAGGGAAGTAGGTTCCAGGTTTTTCCCACAGTTTTAGAGAAAAGTGAATCCCCTGCTTTATTGTTAGGTTTTTGTCTAGATACCAGTAGTTTATTTGCTGAGTGTAGGTTTGTAAGATTTTTATACGGGGTGATTAGACTCATGAATATTGGTGTATTGCTAGGATGATAAAGGGTCTTATGGGCAATAATAAGTTGGTGGAAATTAATCTGATTATGCAGCTCCAGCCAACCTAGTTGTTTTAGATTTTGACAGTGGTGGGTTCTAAATGGGGAGCCAGTGGCAAATCTGGCAATGTTATTGTAGGAGGTTGCCAGTTTGTTCAGGTTTCTTTTAGATGGATTAGTGTAAATAGGTGAGGCATAGAGGAGAGTTGAGATAAGGTGGGTGTGGGCAATAGTAGATGTTAAGTTGTCTATCTCGCCTTCATTCTTGCTGGATGGGTTCGGAGCCGACCTCGGCTCCGAATCGGCCACTCTAAAAGCTCGAGAGTTGGTTCCACCGGCTCGAGGCTCCCCTTATATCCCACAATGCTAGGCGAGAGTTACCTCAGATCTCGTTTGCCGCTACAGCGATCGAGGTGTTGGTTTTCTACTGGTTCTTGGTAAGTGACTTTCTTGTAAAGTTAGTGTAATTAAACCCCTTTAATTTTAAATTTTATACTTATTTCCCTTAGTTTAGAGGAATTCTTGCCCCTTTTTCTTAAAATTCCTGTTTTTTCCCCACAAGAACTTTAAGTTCTTCCCTCGGGCCTTCAGGCCTTCTTCCCTCCTTAGTGGGTGTGTGTGTGTGTTTTTTTCTTAATTTAAAACCTAGTCAGTTGTTTTATTTTAAGCTAAAACTAGACAGGGTGTAATCAGTGTGTTTTTTGACTGTGTGTGTGATTGCACTCTCGGGATGTCTAAAGAATCAAAGGTCTCAGGCTTCAAGAAGTGTGATGCGTGCTGTCAGAAAATGTCTCTGACAGACGGTCACACTTCTTGTGTCTACTGCCTGGGGCCTTTGCACCTGCAGGACTCCTGTGCTGTTTGCCATGGCTTCAGTCCCAGGGTCCTGCAGGAAAGAAAAAATAAATTAATTTTGAGAGGTTTACTCAAGCCTGAGGATTCCCTTACTGTCTCTTCAGGGAAGCCCTCCAAGGCTTCTAGGTCTTCGGCTCCAGCAACTGAGCCGAGACCTAAGGCTTCTAAACCTCCGCCTACATCGGCTCCGACTGGAGCCGATGAGTCTCAGTCCACAGTTTCTGTGGTTCCTCGGCCCGGCTGGAGCCGAGGTAATAGAGATTCCGTGTCGGCTCGACCAGATCTTCGGAGCCGACATCGAAAGAGGTCCAGTTCACCATCCCTTGGCTCCGTTCATTCGGCTCCAGGATCTCCCCTGCTGTCTGGACGGAGCCATAAATCTCATTCCTCTAGGTCATCGAGGCTGTCGGACCATGACCTTCAGAGGGTAGTGAGTCGACTTCTTAAGTCCGAGGCACTGGCCCAGATGCTTCAGAGCCCGACTCATCAGTCGATGCCTGCCCCTGTCCATCAATATATTCCTCCTCCGACTCCGCTGAGCTCGGAGCCGGGTCGGTCGGAACCGAGACTGTGAGGCCGAGCCGATACAATTGTCTTCGGCTCCATCGCCGGCTCCGATTTCTCCCTTAGAAGAATCTCGGCGCCGGACTTCCATTGTCGGCTCGAGGGGTGAGTGGCATCGGACCCTTGTCCGACCCCGCTCTTCCTCTCGAGCTTCGGCGCTGGTGAGTTCGGCTCGACATCGCCTCGGAGCCATCACTGTCGGTGCCGAGGGAGGTTTTCAGCTTCGAGCGGGGACCTCTGGCTTTGCCTGACAGGGGTGCTCGAGGTCATGCGGAGTGTGTTAGAGCCTGGCTCTACTCCACAGTCGGCGCCGTCCGCCCCTCCTCTACGGTGCCTCAGGTCAAGTCGACTCACTCCCTCATCCCGGACCGCAGAGAGCCAGCTCCTCAGGAACCCCTGTGGATTTCATCCTCTTCCGAGGCCTCTCCTGATTTCGCAGAAGAGCCCCCTCGGAAGAGGAAGTGTAAGAGGAAACACATTGACTCACCTGAGTCCATCACATCTGACACAGATTTAGATGATTCCGAGGGTTCCCCGTTCCCCTTCTGAAGATGTCTCTTTGCAGACATTCTAGAGATCCTGAAGCAGAGGGAAATTGGCCAGCCCTTAACCCTTCGGAGGATGAATCTGTATATCTTGAGGCGTTTGGGTCTCGCCTTCCACCTCCTGGGTGTCCCCCTTGACCCCCTCATGCAGGTGGTTGCTAAGAAGGCATGGACGGCTCCTGATTCAGTGGACCCCACTCCTAGGAGACCCTCCAAATTCATAACGGCACCACCAGACAAGCAGTTCTTGACAAAAGGAGTTTCTGTGGATGCTATGGTGGTAGCTGCTGCCACTAAGAAGGAACTAGCTGATCCTTCAGTACCTGTCCATCCACCTAACAAGGAATCTAGGTCCATGGACAGGTACGGAAGTGGATGTTCTCGCCAGCGACATTTACTATCGCTCGCTGAACTACCTGTGCCATTTCACTCGCCTTCAAAGGGACTTGATTAAAGAAGCGAGTGACATGTTGAAGGATCCTACAGCCGCGGGTTTTCAAGATAAAATGAACACTCAGCTGGCTACCCTTAACTCCATAGCCAACTCCTCCATGCCTCCTTTCTTATGCGGCTGATGGAGCCGTAGGGCCGCAGGGACAGGTGTGGCCTTACGTAGGCACGCCTGGATGCGGCTATGCAATTTTATGGACCCTTCAAGACGCTCTTTCACTAACTCCCGTTTGATGGATCATCTCTTTGGTCCTCAAGTAAAGAAACCTTGACTAGGTGCGAGACTGATGGCAAGACTCTTTCTGCCGCCGGAGTCCGCTTTTCTACTCCTTCTAGGCCTTACCCCAAAGGCCAGAAAAGTGGAAAATGTGGTTCCGTAAACAAAATCAAGGGACTTCGCCTGACGACAAAGTCGTTACCCGCCAGAGGCAGAGGCGGAATAACAATGGTAGACGCCGCCTCGAGGCAGGGGCTCCAGAACCAGGGCAATCGAGAAGCCTTCTCTGATAAGCCCTTTCAGCATCCCTGAGGTGTTGCCCGCTGCCCACCTTCGGAGGCAGTCGGGGAAGGTTGTCACTGTACCCAAAAGCCTGGCTATCCCTGACTCAAGACAAATGGGTACAGTCCGCCATTTCAAGGCTATTCTATCTCCTTTCTTCGCATTCCAAACAATCAAAAAATCCCTTCCAGATGTTCCACCCACAAAGGGATCTAGTGGTTTTGGAAATTTCAAAACTGCTTGCAAAAGAGCAATTCAGCCAGTTCCAGCAGACCAGCAAGGATCCGAATCTACTCAAGGTTCTTTTAGTTCCAAAGAAAACAGGGGACTGGAGACCAATTTTGGATCTCAGTATCTTGAACAGATCAGTCAAGAAAACAAGATTTCGATGGTCACGCTGCAGTCCATCCTTCCCCTATTGGGAAAAGGAAACTGGATGTGCTCTATAGACCTTCAGGATGCGTACTATCACATAAAATGAACAGACGCCCAGAAGATTCCTCCGCTTCAGGCTGGGAACCAGTCATTTTCAATTCAGGGCCCTGCCCTTTGGTCTCACCACTGCCCCCGGTGTTTACCAAATGCATGGCAGTGGTAGCTTCTCACCTGAGACGACAAGGATTCCAGGTGTTTCCATATTTGGACGACTGGCTCCTCACAGCTCCCACCAAGCATCTCCTTCTGATGGCCAGGGATTACACTTTTCGCATTTGTCAAAAGTTAGGCATTTCAATAAATTGCGAAAAGTCTGTTTTGTCGCCTTGTCGCACTATTACCTTCATAGGCAAATCTAGACACAGTAGACATGTCTGCGAGGCTAACAGATCAGAGAATAACAGA
The DNA here is from genome assembly GCF_019279795.1 of Protopterus annectens. Lineage (NCBI taxonomy): Eukaryota > Metazoa > Chordata > Ceratodontiformes > Protopteridae > Protopterus > Protopterus annectens. The sequence goes on from NC_056733.1 coordinate 43,100,825, forward strand.
CATACACAGACTGGTCTCACTCCTTTTCAACAACAACAGAATCAAAGCCAGGTTAGTTCTGAAAGTGTTGGGAATTATGGCGGCTGCCATACCTCTGCTTCCATTAGCCAGATTCCACATGCAAATCCTTCAATGGATGTTCTTTACACAATGGTCATACCAGCAACTTCCAATGTCCCACACCATTATGATCATGCAGGCGTGCAGAAATCATCTCATGTGGTGGATGTCTTCCTCAGCTTTGGTTGGGAAGACCCTTTGTTCCTCCCTCCGGTTGCTACTCTGACAATGGACGCCTCCCTGATCGGGTGGGGGCGCCATTATCAGGGCAGGACGGTCCAGGGCACATGTCAACCAGACTAATGCCACTTGCACAAAACTGTTCTGGAGATGAGAGCAGTGCTTTTAGCGTAGCAAGCCCTTCAAGACTCTCTTCCCTTGGGAACGATTGCAATCCAGACAGACAATATGTCTGTAGTGTGGTACATCAACAAACAAGGCGGAACCAGGTCCTACCCCTGTGTCGAAGCACTCAGATTGTGGCAATGGGCGATTTCTTCTCAGCGTTTTCTGATAGCAACGCACATCCCCGGAAGTCCAATCAAATAGCGGACAAATTGAGCAGAGCTATCCTCATGCCTCACGAGTGGTCTCTGAAAGACTCTGTTGTGAGAGAGATTTTTCTCAAGTGGGGTCAGCCTTGCTGCGATCTTTTTGCTACTCCCCAAAACAGCAAGTGCAGACATTATTTCACTCTATTCCCTTTACCAGGCCAACCCAGCAGAGACGCTCTAGTCCAAGTTTGGCCCCGGGACTTCTGTATGCATTTCCTCCCTTCCCACTAATCTCTCAAGTGATACAGAAAGCTATCGCTCAGAAGGCCTCGTTGATCCTCATTGCTCCTTACTGGCCTCGACAGGTGTGGTTCCCCTTTCTACATCAATTTCAACTGAGCGACCTTGGCATCTGGACCTAGTTCCAGACCTTTTGATCCATCAATCGGGTCAGTTACATCGCTCCCTCCCTCTCTGAACCTCACTGCTTGGTTCCTCCAGTTCCAACCTTAGCCAGGCTTCCTCAATTATCTCACTCTGTTCGAGATATTTTGATAGCTTCCCATAAATCTTCCACTAGGAAGATTTATTTGAGTAAGTGGAAACGTTTCACATATTGGGCTCAAGGAAGGGACATAGATCCTTTCACTGCTTCCATCCAAATAGTCCTTGATTTTCTAGCTGAACTCTTCCATGCAGGTTCATCCCCTTCTACTCTTAAAGTTCAATTGGCAGCTATCTCTAACTTTCATGTGGGTATTTCTGAGTCTGCCTTAATGTCCCACAAGCTTTGCAAAGCCTTTTTGAAAGGAGTTTTTCTTCTCAGACCTCCTATAAGAAATCCTCCTTCTCCTTGGGACCTAAATTTAGTTCTTACTACTTTGATTCTACCCCCTTTCGAACCTGCAGCCTCCTGTTCTTTAAAATTGCTATCATGGAAGACTCTCTTTCTGGTAGCTATTACTTCAGCTAGAAGAGTCTCAGAACTTCATGCACTCAGCTGTCGACCTCCTTATCTATTGTTCCATAAGGACAGGGTATCCTTACGAACCAACCCTTCCTTTTTGCCTAAGGTAGTCTCGACGTCAAATCTAAATCAAAGCATTGACCTCCTGTCTTTTTCCAGAATATTCCAATAGGTCTGAACAAAAATTACACTGGCTAGATGTTCATCGTCAGTTGAGGTACTATTTGGATAGAACAAAACAATTCAGAAAATCTGACCAACTGTTTATCTCCTATGCAGAAGGCAGAAAGGGACTTTCAGTTTCAAAGGTATCATTATCTAGATGGCTTACATCTCTGATTACCCTTGTTTATGAGATTAGACACCAAAAGCTGCCTAATAAACCTAAGGCCCATTCTACCAGAGCTTTGGCTACTTCTTTAGCCTTCCAAGACAGACTGCCTATTGACACCATTTGTGCAGCGGCTACTTGGGCTACTCCTCACACTTTCATTTCTCATTATAAGTTGGATTTAGCTTCTAGGCATAGAGCTAACTTTGGTTCCACTGTTCTCAGGAGTCTGTTTCGTTAGGCCACCCGGGACAAGGTGCTAGGGCCTTGTCCCATCCAGCAAGAATGAAGTAGATAGACAACTTAACATATAGAAGTTATGTTCTTACCATAACGCTCCATGTTAGTTGTCTTCTTCTGCGCCTTCTTCTTGCCCCACCCTCCTTCCCTGGCCTGGACAGACCTAGAGGAGTTGTGATTGTGACCTCTCTTTCTACCACCTCTTTTCTTAGGCATATGCTGCTTGCATATTTCCTGAATCAGGATGTAGGTCACCCTTCTTTCTCCCTGTTGTTAGAGGTGGACTCTGTTTAGAGTTATTCTGTTACTATTATAAGCTGGGGTTAGCTTACAAACGAGATCTGAGGTAACTCTCGCCTAGCATTGTGGGATATAAGGGGAGCCTCGAGCCGGTGGAACCAACTCGAGCTTTTAGAGTGGCAGTCGGAGCCGAGGTCGGCTCCGAACCCATCCAGCAAGAAGAAGGTGAGAAGAAGACAACTAACATGGAACGTTATGGTAAGAACATAACTTCTAATGTTAAGTTGTCAATCTCGCCTTCATTCTTGCTTGATGGGTTTGGAGCCGATCCCTCGGCCCGACTGCACTTGCTAAGCTCGAGAGTCACTTTTACCAGCTCGAGGCAGCCCCATATCCCATGATGCAAGGCGGTAAGTACCCAGATCTCGCTTGCGCTTATGAGGTCCTCCTTTTACCAGCTCCTGGTAAGTGATTTACTAATTCGCTATTTTAGCCCCTTTAACTTAAAACCCCTTATTGTTAGTTTTATTTAGTTTTAAACTGTTTCTGACAGAAATTTGTCTGTCTCTTATTATTTTTAGTCAGACTTTACCATCCCATCCCGTTAGGGTGTGTGTGTGTGTTTGTAGTTATACCTTTTTGGTATATTTAAATTTAAATTCTTTGACTGGTGTGTGTGTGTGCTTGTGTTACACCATGTCAAAAGAAAGGGTCTCAGGCTTTAAGAAGTGTGACTCGTGCTGTCAGAAGATGTCTCTGACAGACGGTCACACTTCTTGCCTTTATTGCCTGGGGCCTCTTCACCTGCAGGACTCCTGTGCTATATGTCATTCTTTCAGCCAGAGAGTCCTGCAGGAAAGAAGAAACAAATGAATACTCAGGGGCCTTCTTAAGCCGGAGGGCTCTCCGGCTAAGTCAGCTCCACCTAAGACTGCCAAGTCTTCCAAGGCCCAGGCTTCTGTGTCAAAGCCTGCGGCCTCGGCTCCGACTGGAGCCGATTTTGGCTTAACCAAGCCTTCGGCACCGATGGCTATCGGTGCCGATTCTGCATCGACCACTTCGGTGTCGGCTCCGATCGGCTCCGACCACCATGTGGCACAGGCATCGGTGTCGGCTCCGATCGGCTCCGACACCGTTACTTTTGTGGCTGTATCGGCTCCGGCTGGAGCCAATGCATCGAGGCTACCTGTCGGCTCCGATAAGTTGTCGGCTCCGACAGGTTCTATAGTTTCATCGGTTCCGATGGCTCCTTCGAGGAAGAGGTCGAGGTCTCCTTCCTTGGAGCCGATACTTTCGGCTCCGGCTTCAACTCTCCTCTCGGAACGGAGCCATCGGAGCCGATCTTCAAGGTCATCCAGGCTTTCGGACCATGACTTAGAGAGAGTGGTCAGTAGATTACTTAAGTCACAGGCACTGGCCCAAATGTTACATAGTCCGTCTCAACAGACGACTATTGGTCCACACCCCGTTACAGTTCCTCCTTCAACTCTACCCCAGAGCTTGGAGTTGGTGTCTTCGGGAATGGTTACTGCTATGGCTGAGGGACGGATACCACCTTCTGTCCCTTCAGCCTCTACTCTTATCTCCTCTTCGAGACCTTCCTTAGAGGGATTCGGTGGCCGGGCTTCCATGGTCTCCTCCGAGGGGTGAGTGGCATCGGACCCTTGTCCGAACCCGCTCTTCCCTTGGAGCCTCGGCCTTGGTGAGCTCGGCTCCGACATCTGCCTCGAGACTTCCCTTTTGGTGGTCCCTGGAGTTCCTTGCTCTTCGAACGGGTTCTCTCGGACCTGCCTGGGAGGGGAGCATTCGAGGTGATGAAGAGTGTGCTGGCCACTGGTATCAGCCAGCAGTCTGTTCCCTTAGCTCCTCCCTCTATAGTGCCTGTTGACATCTCTGCCACTTCTCTTGCTACAGGACCCAGAGATCCTCCGCCTCAGGTTTCCCCATTGGGAATTTCCCCCTCTTCCGAGGATTCTCCTGATGTTTCGGGAGATCCTCCTAGGAAGAGGACTTGTAAGAGGAAACACGTAGACTCCCGAGTCTATCACTTCAGATACTGACTTTGATGAGCCAGAGGGATCCCCAAGATCCCCCCCTGAGGATGTCTCCTTCTCAGACATCCTAGAACTCCTTAGACAGAGGGGAAACTGGCCCACCAATAATCCCTCTGAGGATGAATCAGTATACCTAGAGGCGCTTGGATGAAGGGCCACCACCTCCTGGGTGTCTCTGCCTTTCGACCCCCTGATGCAGGTTATTGCCCGAAAGGCGTGGGCTGCTCCTGACTCTGTAGAGCCAGTCCCTAGGAGGCCTTCAAAATTTATCACTGCCCCGTGTGACAAGCAATTCCTCACTAAGGGTGTCCCCGCTGATGCCATGGTGGTGGCTGCTGCCACCAAGAAGGAACTTGCAGATCCTTCCGCACTGGCCCATCCTCCTAATAAGGACTCTAGGACCATGGATAGGTACGGTAAGTGGATTTTTTCCTCCGCGACCTTTGCTATGCGTTCGCTGAATTACCTATGTCACTTCACCAGACTCCAGAGGGATATCCTTAAGGAGCTGGGTGAAGTAGTACAGGATCCTACAGCTGCAGGGGCTCAAGAAAAAATTGCTTCGCAGCTAGGAACCCTTAATTCCATTGCAAACTCCTCCATGCGGCTAATATCATATGCTGCTGATGGAGCGAGTAGGGCCGCAGGTACAGGTGTGGCTCTTAGACGCCAAGCCTGGATGCGGCTATGTGACTTTGCAGATCCCTTTAAGGCATCCTTCACAAATTCTCCCTTTGATGGGTCAGCTTTGTTTGGCCCTCAGGTGAAAAAAACTTTGACCAGGTGTGAGCAGGACGGCAAGACTCTTTCTGCTGTAGGAGTCCGTTTTTCCACCCCTTCTAGACCTTACCCCAAAGGACAGAAAGGTGGAAAATGTGGTTCAAATCCCAAGGAGTCACGCCGGATTCACGTGGTCAGTTTACCCCTAGAGGCAGAGGGGGTAACAACAACAGACGCCGCTCTAGAGGCAGAGAGGGTCCAAAAACCAGGGAAACAGAGAGCCTTTCTCTGACAAGCCCTTACAGCAGCCCTGAGAGGCTGCCCGGCTGTCCCTCCTTGGAGGCAGTCGGGGAAGATTATCACTGTACCCAGAAGCCTGGCATTCCCTCACTCAAGACAAATGGGTACAGTCGATCATATCCAAGGGTTACATAATTCCTTTCGAGGAAAGTCCTTTCCCACAAATTCCCTTCCAGATGTACCACCGGCCTAAGGAAATTGCAGAGTTAGAAGTCTCAAAACTACTGCAAAAAGAGCCATTCAGCCAGTTACAACAGACCATTCAGAGCCGGAATCTACTCAAGGTTCTTTTGGTCCCCAAAAGACGGGAGACTGGAGACCAATATTGGATCTCAGCAGACTCAACAAGTCTGTGAGGAAAACAAGATTCAATGGTCACTCTTCAGTCAATTCTGCCCTTCTTACAGAAGGACAACTGGATGTGCTCAATAGATCTTCAGGATGCGTACTATCACATCAAAATTCACAGACGCTCCAGGAGATTTCTCCACTTCGGCTGGGGTCCAGTCATTTCCAGTTCAGAGCCCTGCCCTTTGGTCTCACTACAGCCCCCAGAGTGTTCACCAAATGCATGGCAGTGGTCACGGCTCACCTGAGACGTCAAGGATTCCAGGTGTTTCCGTATCTCGACGACTGGCTCCTGTCAGCCACCACCAGGCATCAGCTTATTCAAGCCAGGGATTACACAATAAGTCTTTGTTCTCATTTGGGCATCTCGATCAACTTTGAAAAGTCATCCTTATCGCCCTGCCAGTCTATTACTTTTATAGGCGCAAACTTAAACACTGTTCGGATGTCAGCTACCCTTACAGATCAAAGAGTTTCAGACATTCAGAGTCATGTCAGGATCATTCTGGCCAACAAGAAAGTACAGGCCAGAATGGTTCTAAAGGTATTAGGCCTCATGGCTGCGGCCATTACTCTTCTTCCCCTGGCTCGATTCTACATGCGCCTTCTTCAGTGGATGCTGTTCACACAGTGGTCATACCAACAACTTCCATTGCGTCACCAGATTCTGGTGACACAGACTTGCAAAGATCATCTTGCTTGGTGGATCACATCTCCTCAGGTTCACCAAGGCAGGTACTTTGTACCCCCATCCCCGATAGCCACTATCACCACGGATGCCTCCCTGATCGGGTGGGGGGGTCATTATCAGGGCAGGATGGTTCATGGGACGTGGCAGCCGTTCGAGTACCATCTGCACATAAATGTCCTGGAGGTGAGAGCAGTGCTTTTAACGTTGCAAGCCCTCAACGACTTTCTTCCCGTAGGGACAATTGCAGTCCACACAGACAACATGTCTGTAGTTTGGTATATCAACAAACAGGGCGGAACCAAGTCCTACCCCTTGTGTCGAGAAGTGCTCAGACTATGGCAATGGGCGATCTCCTCTCATCGGTTTCTGGTAGCAACGCATATCCCTGGGAAAACCAACATTGTAGTGGACAGATTGAGCAGAGCTATTCTCATGCCTCACGAGTGGTCTCTCAAGCAATCTATAGCGGATGAGATATTTCTGGAATGGGGTCGTCCATGTTGCGATCTTTTTGCTACTCCCCAAAACAGCAAATGCCCAGACTTCTTCTATCTCTTCCCTCTACCAGGCCATCCCCCCAGAGACGCTCTGACCCAGGATTGGCCCCAGGGACTTCTTTATGCCTTCCCTCCATTTCCTCTGATCCCTCAAGTTATCCAGAAAGCTACCGTTTTGAGAGCCAAATTGATTCTCATTGCCCCTTACTGGCCTCGACAAGTTGGGTTCCCGTTCCTCCATCATCACCTTTTGGTGCAGCCGTGGCATCTGGACCCAGTGCCAGATCTTCTGATTCACCAATCCGGTCAGCTGCACCGGTCTATCCCTTCTCTCAACCTCACAGCATGGTTGCTCCACTTCCTTCCTTAGCCAGGCTTCCTTTGATCTCTAACCCTGTTAGAGACATCATAGTAGCTTCGTTAAAATCCTCTACCAGGAGGATTTATACAAGCAAATGGAAACGTTTCTCTTATTGGGCTAAGGCCAAGAATATTGATCCTTTCACTGCCCCTGTTCAGGCAGTCCTGGACTTCTTAGCAGAGATTTTTCATGCAGGCTCCTCTTCTTCCACAGTCAGAGTTCAATTGGCTGCTATCTCCAACTTTCATGTTGGGGTCGCAGATCATAATATTATGTCCCATAGGCTCTGCAGGGCCTTCTTGAAAGGAATTTTCCTACTAAAGCCTCCAATCAGGAATCCTCCTCCTCAGTGGGATCTAAATTTAGTGCTGACATCCTTGATTCTTCCCCCCTTCGAGCCAGCTGTTTCTTGTTCCCTGAAATTTCTTTCTTGGAAAACTTTATTCCTAGTGGCTATTACATCGGCCAGGAGGGTGTCTGAACTTCATGCTCTATCGGTTCGACCCCCTATTTGGTTTTCACAAAGACAGAGTATCTTTGAGAACTAATCCGACCTTTTGCCTAAGGTCCTTCAAAGACCAATTTGAATCAATCCATTGATCTCCTGTATTTTTCCCAAACTATTCAGACAGAGCTGAACAAAACTACATTATCTTGATGTCCACCGTCAACTTAGATATTATTTGGACAGAACAAAAAATTTAGAAAATCTGATCAACTTTTTGTTTCCTATCACGGATTATAAAAAGGCCTTCCTGTTTCTAAAGTGACCTTGTCCAGATGGCTTTCTTCGGTCATCTCTGAAATTTATCTGCTCAGGGAAAACAGCTGTGCTCAAAACCTAAAGCACATTCAACTAGGAGCTTAGCTACTTCTACAGCCTTTCAAGCTAGACTTCCTTTAGACACTATTTGTGCAGCGCCACTTGGGCCACTCCTCACACTTTTGTTTCCCATTACAAATTGGACTTGGCCTCCAGGGACAGAGCCAGTTTTGGCTCTACAGTCCTCAAGAGTCTGTTCCATTGAGCCACCCAGGATAGAGGTGCTAGGGACGCTGTCCCATCAAGAATGAAGGCGAGATTGACAACTTAACATTAAGAAGTTATGTACCTACCATAACGTTCCATGTTAGTTGTCTTCTCGCCTTCTTTCTTGCACCCTCCCTCCTTCCCCCAGGCCTGGACAGACCTTGTTATAAGAAATTATTATGCTGAAGACCATTCAGACCTGGTCCTTCTTCCATCCTGTAAGTTTTCTTTCTTCCTTTGGGAAGTGTTTTATGCTTGGTGCTATTGCCCTTTGTCATCAAACGAGATCTGGGTACTTACCGCCTTGCATCATGGGATATGGGGCTGCCTCAAGCTGGTAAAAGTGACTCTCGAGCTTAGCAAGTGCCGAGTCGGAGCCGAGGGATCGGCTCCGAACCCATCAAGCAAGAAAGAAGGCGAGAGAAGACAACTAACATGGAACGTTATGGTAGGTACATAACTTCTTATTTCTAGCTATAGGAGTAAGGAAGGGTATTATCTTATAAAGGGAGTCTAGTTTTCTGTTAACTGATTTTATTGTGGTGTTGATGTGAGTATCAAAGTTAAGGCTGTGGTCTATTATTACTCCTAAGAGTTTGGTGGTAGTGTCAGGAGATATGACAGTGCTGCTATTAGATTTGATAGTGAAGTCAATTCGAGTGGACTTTTGTGTGGGAGTAAAGAGCAATAATTTTGTCTTTTTGGGGTTAAGGAGGAGGCAGTGCTGTAAGAATCCTTTTTCTACTATTTCAAAGACAATTTTGGGTGAGGGACTGTAGTTCAGAAGGACCAGTAGTGGAGCATATTAATGTGGAGTCATCTGCGTATTGTATGCAGGTAGCTTGAGGGATGTTTACATTTAGATCATTGATAAAAATTGAGAATAAAAGAGGGCCCAATATAGAACCTTGAGGTACACCAAGGGTGACAGGCAGGTGGTTAGATAGATTATTATCCCAAAGCACTGCCTGTTGCCTATTATCTAAGTAGGACTTGAGCCACAGTAATGCCTGTCTATCAAGTGAGAGGGACTTAAGTGTATTCAAAAGTAGCTGATGGTTGACCATGTCAAAGGCTTTTGAGAGATCAATAAAAATTGCGGAGGAAAGAGTGTTACTGTTAAGATTTTTGTTAATGTGGTCAGAAAAGGATAGGATGGCAGTGGCGGTGCTGTAGAAACAGCAAAATATAAGGAAAACTCATCAAAAACTGGGGCTGTTATTTAGACGCAAACATTTCTTAACTATAACAACCAAAGTTTCCTTAGTAAAAAACGTATTTCCTTCCTGTGTTACAGAGCTCCTACCCTAACTAATTTACAAACTTCTACCCTAAGCAAAATAGAACAATGCTACAACAAAGTAGCTAAGTTTACCACAGACTCTAAATATCACAGACATCACTGTAAAGCACTAATAGAACTAAACTGGCTTGAACTTCACAACCAACTTGCTTTTATTCAGCTATCCACTTTGCAAAACCTTATTTTTAAGCCTACTGCCTTCCCTGTGCTAGTCAGCTTAGACACACTATATATACCAAATAGATCCCTACGATCAGAAGACAAAAATCTCTCAGCTATCTAAAAACACACAACAAACCAGGTCACTCTTTGTTTTCATATTCTGTCTATAAACTATGGAATTCACTACCTCTTGCTACCAGGTCTATGCCTGGCCTAACACGCTTTAAAGCCTCTTTGAAAAATTATCTCAAAAATACATGGCTCTACTCCTGTATAAATCCAGTCTAATGCTCAGCTCTTCCTCTTCTTCCATGCTAGTTTCATTTTCTTCTTCTGTCGCATCTCACTCTTTCACAGTCTACAAGATCCTAAGATTCTCTTAACTCCTTCTCTGTTTTTATACTGTATACTTGTTACTGCTCAGTTTGTAATGCATTTAGTCTTCTTAACTTTCTCACTATCTTTCTGCATCACTAACTCTTCTGCTATTATTTCCTAACTGAAACCAACATTTTGTTTTTCATGTACTACAACAGCCGATGTCCTACATTGTACTACCTACATATTGCTTTTGTACACTTCATCTACTCATAAGCTATGTATATGTTAGAATGACTGAAATTGTGTATAATGATATAACTGTACAGAATTGTCCTGATGTGTAGTATATCTTGTAACCTACTTTATGTTCTGTCAACTTGTTTTTGTATAGTATTCGTCATGTCACTTGTATTGTTTTTGGACTATAATGTATTTGTGTTGTACTGTATGTGGTGTTTTTCTCCCCAGGCATCAACTGACAAAGGTTTCTGTAGACCCAGTCGGACCACCCCAGTAAACAAACATCAAATAAATAAATAAATTAATAAATTAGAGAGAATTAGATCCCTTTACTGCTGTGATTCCAGCTGTTTTAGATTTCCTTGCCTCAATTTTCCAGAGCAGAGAGAGCTTTTCCCCTTTTAAAGTCCAGTTAGCAGGAATCTTGAACTGTCACATCAGTGATAATGCTACTCCTTTAGCATCATCAAGAAATATGTAAGGCCTTTCTTAAGGGTACCTTCTTAGACCTCCAATAATGGACCCTACCCCACCATGGGATCTCACTATGGTTTTGCAAACCCTAGTACTCTCCCCTTTTGAACCATCAGCTAAAGTGGAGCTCAAATTTCTTTCTTGGAAAACTGTTTTTCTGGTAGCTATAACTTCTGCAAGATGAGTATCTGAGCTACAGGCATTGTCTTCCAAACCTTCATATTTGATATTTCACAAGGACAGCGTTACTTTACATACAAATCCTTCTTTTCTACCAAAAATTTCCCCTGAAACCAGTATTAAAAAGGTCATCAATTTACCAGTTTTCTTACCCAGTTTTAAAAACAAAGGTGAATATACCCTTCATCTTCTTGATATACATAGACAACTTCATTTTTAGTTTCACAGGACAAGGAATTTAGAAAACTGACCAGTTGTTTCTCGCTTTCACTAGTAAAAGATTGCAAAGACCAGTTTCAAAAGCTGCACTGGCTAAATGGATAATAGATTGTATTTCCTATGTTTATTCCTTCAAAGGTATTGCTTTACCAAAACAACCAAAAGCACATTCAACCAGGTCAAAGTCTATATCGGCAGCCTTTTGGGCTGGAACCACTGTTGATGATATTTGTGCAGCTGCCACTTGGTCTAATACTCATACCTTTGTTGCGCATTACAAATTGGACATTTTTTTCCAGAAATAGACCAGTCTATGGTTCTGCAGTGCACTGGAACATCCTTCCATGAGGGCTACCCAAGGTTATCATAGCTGGGGACTCCGTCCCATTCATTAAAGAATGAATGAAAATGACATCAGATAACAAAGTTATGTACTCACCATAACATTCCATTTGTGTTGTCCACTTTCATTCTTCCTCAACTTCCTCCCTCCTTTACCCAGTCCTTTATCCATGGGAGAGACCTAATGAAAGTCTTGTTAGGAACCATAGTTCCTGCCTGTGCTCCTGTTGTTTCTGCTTTCACTTTCCTATCATAGCATTGTTACTGTATTTTATGAGTAATAATGTACATAATAGCAGCAAACTCAGTTTGAGGTATTGTAGTGGTCATGGGCATTATGGGTAAGGGAGGAGCTGGAGATTCTGATCCTAGAATCTTTAGAAAGTGGCCGAATCAGATCCGAGGATCAGATCTGGGCCCATTTGTTGAGGAAGAATAAACATGGACAACACAAATGGAATGTTATGGTGAGTACATAACTTATTTTTATACATGTTGTCACATCCCCTGCAGCCTTAGTATTTCAATGCATCAAATATAACAGTGCATAATTTAGTTTGTTTAAGGTTACCCAGTGTACACTTCTTAAAGCTAAAGTCAAAGCTTACCAAAAGCATGCAAGTTATTTTTCACATCTGGAAGGGGAATAGAGATAAAATAAGAACATATGTCAGCCTGTGTAAATGGAAACACGCTCTAACATGTGCATTATCATGGTTAACCTTAACTTTAGAATAGGTAAATACTTGTTGATTTGGGGCTGATGCTCCTATTTGGAGGGGGCAGAGTTACATTTTTAGAAAGGGTATATAATTTTTTATAGTTGATGTAAACTAAAAAGAGCTGGGGCTATTGACAATGTATTTTCCCTTGGTGTTTTGTATTGAAGCAGAGAATATGGTAAAATGTCATATGGGTTCAAGTAGAGATGAGAAGAAATCACTGCATATATGATTAGTCTGCCAAGTTTGTTGTTGTAAGCTGAAAGGTGGAAACATATTCAAAAGAACTGTTGTGTATAATATGTGGGAGTAATAGCTTTTTATCATAATGGCTACTTTGTCAATATTAACATGGAATCTAAACAGCTTTGGAGGTAAAACTAAAAATAAAAAAGTCATGAATTCTGTTAAGTGTAGGATGCAAATAGCATTGTCACAGGAGATGCAGCTGGATATAAATGAGTGTTTGAATTTGACAAAAGATTTTGGGGTGGATGTTTAGCATGATATGGGACAAATAAAAAAATACTAATAATACTGATAGGGAGAAGGGTCCCATTACTGATAGAGGAGGGATACATGTAATGAAGGCATATTATGGCAGCCATGGGTTATTGGCAAAGGGGAGGATTACAGATGTATTTATATTCCACTTGAAACTGCTGTTAGGGAGCTTGGGTTGATTTTGGTAGAAATAAGCATTAAGCAGGGAATATTTATGTGTGGGGACTGTAACTTGATTTGTAGTAGTGAAGGTGTATCAGAGGTGCTTAGAAAGGAAGGTATAGCAAAGAAGGATAGATTACTAAAGGAATATATGAAAGTATTGGGTATGGAAGGTAAGAACTTTGGAATCTTCATAGTATTTCCAAAGTTAAATTAACATGGTTAAACTGGATAGACATTTTATTTGACAGAGCATGTGTATGTAATTGAAGGCTTTCAGACCCACCAAATAACTTTATGGATTATGCACTAATAAAACTGAGATAAAAAATACATGATACAAAAAAATAGACATTAGTAATTTTGGATTTATTTATTAAAGAGGTAATTTAAGGAACAGGCAATATGTAGGATTTGAGAGTTACTAAGGAAAGTATACATGATTTCAGAATGGCTGAGTGAGATGATATAAAATAGACTTTAAAAGCATGTTGGAATTAAGAAAAAAGAGATTAGGTAAAATTAAGACAGAAAGAAAGAAACAGACGGGTAAAGAGGTAATAGGGGTTATTTTGAGGAGCTGACAAAGGTTAAAAGTATTGTAGAAGAAGGGAATTCTCACAGAACAAGAACAACTACAAGCTGATTAAGGAAAACAATGGAAAATTTGAACACTACATATGAGTTTAGAAACATTGCTGTTAAGCAACTATTTTGATAATTCTAGAGTGCAAAAATTTTAGCACAATAACTTAGGCAACAGAAAGTAGTAGGAATTGTTGCCAAACAAACAAAATAGCCCAATATCCTGTAGAGGTGTCAGAGATATTTCAGAAATTTTATTAGGAATGAAGAAATCTTGATAAGGCAAATATGAACTATTTATGGAAGACTTAGTTATGGCAAATTTAAATGATTATGAGGCACAACAGCTAATAGCCAAGACAGTAAGAAATGAAATAAAACCAATGATGTATAATCAGTCATCTGAGATAGTATTCCTGTCGACATTTGGAAGTTAGGATGGAAAACAGTGATGAAAATATGGAAAACTTTGAGACTTCAGGTTAACACAAGGGATTGCCAATATTACTAAGCTTAACCCCACTCCAGATATGGCCCCCCTTTTCATTTCTGTGAACGTTTTTGTTCACTAAATTCCTGATCTTGACGTAGACAGTAATAGAAAAGTGAGTTGGATATATCTGGTTAATGACTTGAAAGAAAAAACAGAATTCAATGAAACTGCTGACAGAATGGCAGTGACATAGCAAAGTATGGTATGAGAAAAGTTTCTAATAGTATGACAGCAGAGCAGGCTACTGCTGTTCATGAGCCCAGTGATGCAGCTCAACAACTGACATTTTGTTTTATAGGGTCTAGATTCATAGATTGTTACTAGGCTGGTGACCCAAGGGGAGGGGGACTTTCTAAGCCTAGCCAAGTTTTCCCAAAAGAATAATGATGTCCTGTATCCAAATAGGTTATTGAAAGTCAGACATTTATATGCTACCTCTGTCCATAAGGGACATGGGTACTAGGCCCGGTGTAAATTTCCTATCCCCATCTACTGGTCAGGGTTGCACTTAAACTAGATAATAGACAAACTCAGCTTCACATGGATAGGAAACCTGTTCCATAGGAAGGGCAGTCTATGAGACACTTATCTGTCTCTCCAGCATGTTCTCTTTAAGCCACAGACAAAATTCAGGTCCCTAGACCTTGTATTTCTGGTACTGTTTGACTTGCTAATATGCAGGGGATTCATAAGTGTGTGGTTTGTGGATGCCTTGAAAGCCAGGCATAGATCACCCTCAGCAATCTATAGGAGACTAAGTAGAGAAAGGGCTTTAAGGCACTCTGCATTAGACAGGTTTGTTAAGCTTGTATTATTTTTGTAAGGAACCTCTGAGGCCACTGTAGTTGCTGCATATGCCTTATATGGTACATACCAAAAGGAGCATTGTACTCTATGATTGGTCTGATAAGGGCAGGGTACAGTGGGTAATGACCTTTTTGGACACAGTTGCCATGCCATTACTTATAAGTTATGCAGCATAAAAGGATTTTCTCACAACTGTGGCCATGTGGTGGTTGAAGGTAAGGCTATTGTCTATATGCATACCCAAATCCCTCATCAATGGGGTGGCACCTAGGGGTGTGTTATTAACATAGTAATTAACCATAATGGTTGACTTCCCAAAGGGTACAATTATGCATTTCTTAGCATTGAATGTAAGAAAATGGCTTTGGCACAATTAGTCAGAGATAGGTCTTCTTGAAGAATGCTAGTGTTTGCAGAGGAGTCGATGATAACTCCCAGATCTGATGTCAGTCTTCATTCATGCTTGACTGTTGAGTTCGGTTCCGACCCTTGGAACTGACTCTGATGTTATATCAAGCTTGCGCCAGCCATAAACTCTGAAGCCAAGGCTACCCATACTGTCTCTCTTCCCTTCACCCCAGATCTCATTTGCCGCATAGAAAATTGGACATGTCAGCCATGCTCTGAGCTAAGTGCTAACTTCCTTTTATATATTTATATATATATATATATATATATATATATATATATATATACACATACAAACACAAGTATTTTTTTCTGTTTGTTTAAATTGTTGCTAGTTCTCTTTATAGTTATTGTTAATGTTGTGTATTGGCGTGAGTGTTTGTTTAATCCTTTTCTCTTATCTTTTTTCCACTTACCATCATTGGTATAGGCCCCTTCGTTCCCTCTACCCCTGGTAATTCTTCAATACCATTGCTGGTATCTTTATTTTCCTTCTTTCCTTCTATTAACTGTTTTCTGGGTGTTTTCTAGTTACCATTGTTGGTATATTTACTTCAAAAAAAAAAAAACTTTCCTCTGCTTTTTCCCCATTAGTTTTCTGTGTGCATGTGTGTGTGTTCTGTGCGAGAACCCTTTCTATTTTTTGAAAGATGGCAGAAAAACATAAAGGAACCACAGTGTTTAAGCAATGTGGGGACTGTGGCAGAAAGATGCCCAATTCTGATGGTCATCTTTCATGTGTTTATTGTTTAGGTGTCCCTCATTTGGAGATACAACCACCATGTGAACTCTGCAAGGGTTTCAGTGCTCGCACCCTTGCAGAGACATAACAAACTTATTCTCAAGGAGCTGATAAAATGCCCTTTTAATGAAGCTTTGTCTGAGGTGGAGACATCTAAGTCTCCCAGAAAAGAGTCTAAGAAAAGGAGGCACTTGGTACCTTCATCCCCTACTGTACACAAACCTAAAACTACTAAGTCTCAGGTTTCGCCTCATCCTTCAGAACCGAGGCCTAAAATATCTAAATCTGCACTGACTCCTGCTCTGGCACTGAAACCTGTCACATCTCCCACAGTGCTGATCATTACTGAAGCTACCAAAACTCCAGACACCAACTACAGTCTCTCCAGGTATCTCGGATATGTCTTCCCTTGCCAAGCAAATTACTGGTCATCTGACCACGGAGCTGAATGTCGAGAATATACCCCGGAATAGATACTCCCTATCTATAGACCCTTTTTGGGTTAACAATTAAGTCCCTTTATTGATAGACCAGAATCGCCCCTGGGGATGTCAGTCCATTCCACCAGGAGCCTTTCAGAGCAAGATGTAGTCAGATTGGTGGATCAGCTGTTGGCAGCCAGAGGTCTTTCTGCTCCCCCTAGGACCTCTCTGCCATCCAGAGCTGAGGTTTACTCTCCCGGGCTCTCACTTATCTTCCTTCTTCAACCTCTCTGCAGGTATTGGAGCCCACTACTTTGACATTCCTGGTGCCAACTACTTCGGTACCAATGGTGGACCTCACCTTTCTGGAACCAACTCTGTGGTCTGTGGCTGCATCGGAGCCAACTCACCCATGGGACCATGATTTGGCTGCCGACTCCAGGATCCTTGGATCAGCTCCAATTTTCTCCATGGTGTCATCTAAGGTTCCTGGTACCCTGGCAGTTACAAGTCCTCTCGTAGCTCCTAGTCTGGGAGGGGGCTCATCAGAGTAGAGTGTGACCCTGGTTCTGAGGTTGTCTTTCTAGTTTCCAGGCTCTCATCCCTCTTCAGGCAAGCCTGCCTTCCAGAATATGAAGGAGCTTTAGCCTCGGCGGGCTCAAAGTTGGTACCTTCCTCATCGGAGTGACATATTTTTGTTCGCAACTGACTCAGTCTGCTACTCCAGGACAGTGGGCACAAGAGCAGCAAGATACCCTAGTGCAGGGTCCCCTATCTTTGGAGTCCTCCTCGGACCTTCCCCATAAGGAGCCACCCCGTAAGACAATGTGCAAGAGGAAGCATCTGGATTCTCCAGAAGAATTAGTCACCGAAGATACAGATTATGATGAAAGAGAAGGGTCCCCATGGTCACCCCCTGAAAATGTCTCCTTCTGAGATCCTTGAGATACTAAAACAGAAGGGTGACTGAAAGCCCTCAAACCCATCCTCTGAGGAATCTGTTTTCTTGCAGGCTTTTTGTGCCTGGCCTTCTACTTCTTAGGTGATCCTGCCTGATGATGAACTGGTCAAACTCATTGTATAGTGTGCGTGGAAGGCTCCTGATACCATAGAGCCAATTCCCCACAGACCAGACAAAATTCTTTCAATGCCTGAGGATCAGCCCCACTGGTCAAAGGGTCTAACAGTGGATGCCATGGTGATGGCGGCTGCCATAAAAAAGGAACTTGCCAAAGAGAGTCCAGCTGTCCATCCTCCAAACCAAGAGTCTTGGACGATGGACAAATTCGGAAAGTGGGTCTTTCCTTCAATGACCTTCGCCATACGGTCCTTGAATTTTTGGCACACTTCACGCGACTCCAGAGGGATCTGATAACTGAGCTCTCAGAGACCTTAGCGGAAGCAGTGTCTGACTAGGTTCGGGATAAGGTTGCCTCGCAGCTTGCCACCCTAGAGTCAATCTCTTACTCATCCATGCGGCTTATTGTACATACAACCAAAGGGACTTCCAGGGCAGCGGGTACAGGCGTTGCCATTAGGCATTACACCTGGATGCACTTATGTGACTTTGCAGACCCCTTCAAGTCTTTCTTTATGAATGCTTCTATTGATGCAACTGTGTTATTTGGTCCAAAAGTCAGAGACACATTAGCCAGGTGTGAGAAGGACGGAAAGACCCTTTCTGATGTGGGCATGCATTTTTCCACTCCACAATGACCTCACTCCAGGAATCAGAGGGGGTGGAAAGATGTGGTTCAGGAAGTCCTAAAGGCCTTTTTGGGACACACGTGGTGAATATTCCCCTCGGGGCAGAGGGGGGAGCTCATCTGGTAGATGCCCCCCCCCCATGGCAGAGGGGGGTCCCTGCAACCAGGGTTCCAGAGATTCCTTTTCTGGACAACCCTACCAGTGCTCCTGAGTGGGGGCCCAATTGCTTACATCTGGAAGCAGTCGGGGGAAGATTCTCTCTGCACCACTCAGACTAGCTCACAATAACATTGGATTCCTGGGTGCAGACAGTAATCACAAGAGGGTTACCACATTCCCTTCAATCTTTTCCCCAAACTCCAAAGGTGAATCCCCAATGTTTCTCCCAGTCAGAGGGATATAGCAACACTAGAAATTCAAAAGCTGCTTTAGAAAAGAGTCATCAAAATATTCCCACCAGATCAGATAGGATCCGGATTCTACTCAAGATTCTTTTTAGTGCCAAAAAAGACAGGAGACTGGAGGCCAGTTTTGGATCTCCGTGTACTAAACAAATTTGTGAAGCAAACAAAATTCCAGATGGTCATGGTTCAATCTGTCCTTGTTTTTCTGGAGAAAGATGATGGGATGTGCTCCATAGAGTCCATCCTCCTTATCTCTGCTTGGGATTCACCTATATAGTAATGTGCAGTGCAATGGAGATGAAGAAAGTACAGCTTTGGTACCTACCATAAATGTAGATGTTCAAGATCCACATTGCTGCAGTCCAATTTACCCTCTCCCTCCCCCTGTTGTTTGTGGTGTTGTGGTGTGTTGGGTTGGGTATATTGTCTGATATATGAAAGTATGGTTGGTGTTTTAGGTTGGTTAGTTTTGCTTTGGCCTTTCTTGTTACCTTCTGACATCTGGGGAGAAAAGACTGAGGAAATGAAAAATTGTCATGCTTCTACGCCTGCTGCCCTGATGTCCTGTACTTTTCAGGATGCGTATTACCACATAACGATGGACAAATGCTCCAGAAGATTTCCCCGCTTCTGGCTAGGAGCCAGTCATTACCAATTTCAAGCACTGCCCTTTGGTCTCACCACAGCCCCCAGGGTGTTCACCTAATGTATGGCAGTGGTAGCAGCTCACTTAAGGCTACAGGAATTCAGTGTGTTTCCGTATTTAGACTACTGGCTCCTCACTGGGCATCTGCTGCTTTCCACCTTGGACTCAGTTCTAAGTCTGGCAGAGTTCTTAGGCATATCAATAAATGGAGAAAAGTCAAAACTGTCCCCCACACAGGACATGGAATTCATCGGAGCAAGACTAAACACAAAATCCTGCATGGCTGCCCTTCCTCCACACAGACTGGTAAAGTAGAGGTCGCAACTTCAAGTGATGCTCTCTCAAGACAAAGTTCCGGCTCACCTAGTCTTACAGCTTCTTGGGCCCATGGTGGTGACAGTCACCTTAGTTCCTCTGGCGAGGTACCATATGAGGCTGCTTCAGTAGCTCCTGGCGTCACACTGGTCACTGTTAACTCATCCAGTGTCCCACCCAATATGCATAACAAACAAATGCAAGCAGGATTTATCTTGGTAGATGAAGCCAGAAGAAAATTATGGAGTCACCTTTTCTTCCCCTCTCAGCCCATGGCTGTAGTGACCACAGATGCATCCCTAATAGGGTGAGGGTGGGGCATTTTCAGGGAAAGACAGTCCAAGGTAATTGGTTCCCTCAAGAGGCCAATCTGCATATCAGCGTCCTAAAACTGAGGGTGGTGCTTTTAGCATTGCAAGCATTTCAGTCTGCCCTCCCTTCGGGGACAATTGCTATTCAGTCAGACAACATGTCAGTGGTCTGGTACATCAACAAACAGGGGGCAACCAGATCCTAGCCCCTGTGTTGGGACCCCTAAGAGTTTGGCAATGGGCAATTGCCTCCAACCGCTTTCTAATAGCAATGCACTTCCTGGGTTATTCCAATGGGATTGCAGACAAACTGAGCAGATGTATTTTCCTGCCTCACGAGTGGTCTCTCAATTCCAATGTAGTGATGAAGATCTTTCATCATTGGGGTCAACCTTGCTGTGATTTGTTTGCCTCTCCCATAAACCACAAATGTAGCAACTACTTTGCTCTAGTCCCCGAGAGATGCTCTTCTCCACGATTGGCCCCCGGGACTTCTAAATGCCTTCCCACCAATCCCCCTAATTCACCAATTTCTGAGGAAAGCCCAATGGTTGAGAAGCAAAGTGATTCTCATTGCACCTTATTGGCCCTGTCAAGTCTGGTTTTCCTTCCTCTGGCCTCACTTAGTTCACAGCCCATGGACTCTGGATCCAACTCCAGATATGTTATCTCATCCTCAGGGCCTGGTCTACCCTAGCCTACAAAATCTCAAGCTGATGGCTTTTCCACTTCCAGTAATTGCCAGGCGAAATAATTTATCTTCCCCAGTACAAAAGATGCTTTTGGCTTCTCATAAACCGCCCACCAGAAGACTTTATTTTAGTAAATGGAAGAGGTCTGATGAAAACGGTCTTGATCCTTTTTCAGCTTCGATTGATAAGGCCTTGGAATACTTAACCACCTTATTTCAATTGGGAGCCTCTACTTCTACCATTAGAGTTCATTTAGCTGCCATTTCAAATTTCCATAATGGATTTGATGATCAGTTTTTGATGTCTAACCGTCTTTGCAGAACTTTTCTTAAGGGCACTTTACATTTGAAACTACCTTTCAAAGAGCCCATAGCTCCTTGGGATTTAACGCTGGTCTTGCAGATTTTGGTCCGTCAGCCTTTCGAGCCAGCAGCCACCTGTAATATCATATTTATATCTTGGAAGACTCTATTCCTGGTAGCCATCACGTCGGCCAGAAGAATTTCGGAATTGCAGGCTCTGTGTGATAAAACATCCGTATATCATTTTTCACAGAGAGAGAGTATCACTCAGAACCAATCCTTTCTTTCTACCTAAAGTAGTGTCAGATTCCAATATTAATCAGACCGTAGCTTTCCCAGTCTTCTTCCCAAACAAACTTCCTTCTTTCTCAAACAAGGGAGAATATTGTTTGCATTTGTTAGATGTACACAGACAATTATGCTTTTGTTTGGATAGAACAAAATCATTTAGAAAATCTGACCAATTGTTTCTGTCCTTTTCAGGTACTAGACTGGGCAAACCAGTTACAGAAGTCACTTTGTCAAAATGGTTGAGGGACTGTATTATAGGTAGGTACTAGGCTATCGGCCCTGGGGCCTATACAAGCCCAGCCAAAAAGGTACCCTGGCTTTTG
Source organism: Protopterus annectens (assembly GCF_019279795.1). Classification (NCBI taxonomy): domain Eukaryota; kingdom Metazoa; phylum Chordata; order Ceratodontiformes; family Protopteridae; genus Protopterus; species Protopterus annectens. Next base: position 43,122,235 of record NC_056733.1, read on the forward strand.
CCACCCAAGAAAATTATTTTCCTGTGCCACTGTCGAGCAGAGCCACAGAGGTGATCCCCGGGGTGAATTTCCTATTTCCCGTCCAATCATCAAGATTTTTCTTGAAGAGTGCTAATGAGGAGCTTTGTTTGATATAGATAGGTAGTTTATTCCAGAGTATGGGAAGTCTCTGGGACAGGAATTTATCCCTCCGGCATGTTCTGTTTATTGTGGTGACAAGGTTTAGGTCTCTAGAGCATGTAGCTCGGAAGGATTGGGATTTCTTTAAGTGGAGCATGTCCAACAGCTCTGGGTTTGACATAGCTTTGTATGTTAGGCGGAGATCACCTCTGAGTAGGCGATATGCGACGGAGTAAAGCTGGAGTTTTTTGAGACAGTCAGTGTAGGGCATCTGTTTGAGGCCAGTAATCCTTTTTGTGAGGTATTTCTGTGGCCTTTCCAGTTGTTGGAGATGTCTTGTGAGGTACATACCAAAAGGGGCATTGTACTCTATAATGGGTCTAATGAGTGATGAGTAGAGGGGAACAATGACCTCTTTTTTTCTGGATGAGAAACCTTTTGTGATGAGGTGTGCCACATAGAAGGATTTCCTGAGTACTGTGGCGATGTGATTACCAAAGGCGAGACTACTGTCCACCTGTGTCCCAAGATCTCTTATCAAACTTTCGGTGTTAACTATACTACCACCTATGTTGTAGTTCATGGGTATAGAGTTTTTACCAAAGGGAATGACAGTGCACTTTTTGGCATTGAGCTTGAGGCCATGGCTTTGACACCAGGCATCTGTCTCAGTGAGGCCCTTTTGTAGGATGTCCACATTGTTATGAGTTTCAATTATGGCTCCTAGTTTGCAGTCATCTGCGAACTTCATTAACCAAAGACCTTCTGTGTTAGCCTGTACTTCAGAGAAGTAGATACCAAACAGGAGAGGACCCAGGACTGAACCCTGTGGTACTCCACTTGTCACTGGTCTGAAGTCGGATTTGGAGTCTTCTACTTTCACAGTGTGGGTTCTGTCAGTGAGCCAGTTGGCAACCCATCTTGTGACATAGGGATTTATACCTAGTTTAGTGAGTTTATCTATAATTCCAGAGTGGGGGATGGTGTCAAAACCTTGGCAAGATCTAGATAGGCTGTGTGAACCACCTTACCCTTGTCTACGGCTTTGGTGACTGCTTCAAAGAAGTCTATCAGGTTTAGGAGACATGATCTGCCTTTTACAAACCCAAACTGGGTGGGATCCAGAGTTTGGAGATTACCAATGTCTTTGTTTATAAGTTCCATGATGATATGTTCCATGGCCTTGCAGACCAGGCTCATCAGGCTAATGGGGCAGTAGTTCCCGGGGTCCATGGTGGCTCCCCCCTTGTGGAGTGGGATAACTGTTGCTGTGCGCCATTCAGCAGGCACAAAGCCTGAGGTGAGGCTATGACTGAACATGGTACTTAGGTGGGGTGCCAGTTCGTTCTGTAGTTCGTGTAGAACGCAGCCTGGGATGTTGTCTGGTCCCATGGATGCTGTGTTCTTGGCTTTGGAGAGTGTGGTTTTTACCTGTGCAACCGTGATTACAGGAACTTTGCATTCTTCCGGTATAGAGATGAGCTCTTTAGGGGTTGAGAGGGGGGTAAAGTTAGCACTGAACCTATCTGCCAGGATGTTGGCAATTTCAGTTGGGTCTGTATATTTAGTGCCATTGTGCTGTAACTCAGAGCAGATCTGAGTGTTGCCATTCAGAATCTTGACATAGCTATAGAATGCTTTGTGGTTGTCTTTAGAATCTGTGGCGATTTTGTTTTCGTAACTAGCTTTGGAGGATTTTATCAGGGATCGCAGCTTCTTACTGAGGCTGACCAGGGAGCTCCTCCACTTGTGGGATTTTACTCTCTTTTGCAAGAGTTTCTTCCTTCTGTTGTACAGATTGTTTATGGCAGGGGGCCACCAGATTGGTTTCCGTTTTTTGGAGGATAGTGTCTTTGTTCTGTTTGGGATAGCACAATCCATGCACTCATGTAAGTGCTTATAAAGTGCAATTGTGTAGGATTCAGTAGTCGTAACTGTATTGTCCATCTGCATGGGTGTCATGAAGTTCACCACTTCTGTCTTAAGAAGCATGAAGTTGGCTTTGGAGAAATTTTTTATTACGGTTTCCTTAATGAGGGGTGGAGGCAGGATGTGGATATCTAGGGTAATTAGCTTATGGTCGGATCGGACCAGTGAGGCATTGACTTCAGGTGTGGAACACCGGTCACTCATATTGGTAATGACTAGATCTAGGATATTGTTGCCCCTGGTTGGGGTGTGAATAAGTTGATCCAGGGCATTGGAGTTTATGAATTCCAGAAAGCGTTGAGCGAAGAGTTGGTACATGAGTAGTTTTCCCAGTTAATGGTGGGGTAGTTGAAATTGCCCATTATTAGGGTGTTTGGTTGAACCCTAATATTTTCCAGTACATCAAGAAAAGAGGAGTGGGAATCCTGGGGCGTGGTGGGTGATCTGTAGCAAACTACAATTTGGATTGCAGTTTTGCCCAGAGTTAATTGCACTTGGATAACCTCGGCTGCATTATGCTGAGCAACTAGCCTGGAGGTGTGGATATCCTTAATGAATATGGATACACCTCCGCCTTTGGTGTTCTGGTCCAGGTTACATGGCCGAAAAGTGTGATATGAGTTATAGCCTGGTAGTGCAGGGATGCTCTCTGGAGCCTTGAACCAGGTCTCAGTCACTGCACAGATATCGATGTTCTCCATTTCAAGGAATGTCTCGAGTGAGTGCATTTTGAGATTTAGACTTCTGGCACTGAGTAGCATCACCCTCAGTTTTTGCTTGCCTGTTCCTGTTACGGTGGTGAATTTGTCATTTGAACCTTGCCTAAAAAAGGCACTATAGGGGCGGCAAGAACCTTAGCCAGTATCCGGAATCCCAGGGGTGACAGGTGCAGGCCATCTCTGGCAAAGCATCATGGTCTGTCAACCATATCATCCCAGGCAGACAGATACTGGATCCCTTTAGAATGGCACCAGAAGCTTAGCCAATTGTTGAAGTCAATCATTTTGTCCTTGTACTGCAGCATCATTCTGGGTGATGGCAGAATGCTACTCAGGGCTAGGGTCATACCTGCCTGGGCTACAAGATCGGAGAGCTCTTCCATGTCTCTTTTCATGTAGTCCAGGGAGGTACGTCTCAGATTGTTCACACCAACATGGACAATGACAGAGTCATATTTGTACTTGTTGTGTAGTGACCTGAGTGCATGGTTATGTGGCGGATCCTGGCACCCAACAGGCAGCTGACAATAACCTTCTCCTTGTTTAGCCTGGTGAGTGGGACATCAGTGTGCTTGACTATAGAGTCACCTATGACTAGTGTGTTGGGTACGTTGTTTTGCCTTATTGGCTGTGGTTGAGTGTCACACTGAGTCTGTGGGCTATGTGTCATTTGGGTTGTGTTGGGGGGTGGAGGTTGCTTGCATTTCTGCTTTGGAGGTCTCTGTTGCTTGAGCAGATTATTATTTAGAGCCTCCGTGAATGTTTTTGTATTTCTATGTGTGGATTTTGGTGGTGTAGATTTAGTGAGACTATGTGATGAATGTGGTGTGGTGCAAGTGTTTACCTTCTCCTCTTGACTGTCAAGTTCAGTCTTGATTGGAGAGAGCTTTACCTCCAGTTTGGCTAGATAAGTGCATCTCTCACAGGTTGTAGTGTTGGGTGGTAGGAGGAGAGGGTTGTCTGTGTACATGAGGCAATTTCTACATTGCTCCAAGATGCCCAGATTCATCAGATAGACAGGAGAGAACACTGGGAGCTGACCCTTGGACATGCCTGAATAAAAATACTATTTTCCTCTAGATAAGTGAGGAAAGTGAGTACAAGAGCTGTTTTTCTCTAAGCAAGTGAGGAAAGTAAGTACCAAAACTGTTTTCCTCTAGGTAATGAGGAAGGTTGAGTGCTGTAGTAATTAGTAGGTTATTTAGTGCTTACAAGTTCTGAACAAGTGCTGATCATGAATAAGCAAATTCAAGTGGTAAAAGTAAGAATCTGTATCTGGACTAAACTAGTTACAGGAAAGGGGGAAACAAGTGCAAATGTGGTCTTTTAAATCAGAAAGTTGAGAAAGATAGAAAAACTGTCCAAACGGCCAGTAACTACAATTTCTGGGCCAGAACCACTCCTTATGTGGTAGATAGGTTACCTAGTGCTTACCACTCCCACTGATAAGCTAGAAGGCTTCCCTCCAACACAGAAAGCTTGGGGGCTCAGAAGCTTACATACAGTCCTGGATACAGCAAATCTGAATCTGGACTATACTAGTTACAGGAAAGGTATTTTTTTATATATATATATATATATACAGAAAAGTAGCTAAAACAGCAGTCAAAACAATTCAAATACAGTGCAAGCTAGCACACTTGAGTATGTAGCAATGTTAGACCAAACAGTTTAAAAAATGCAATTAAATTAAAAATTACTAAAAACAATGCAGAAGGAGTCTATTAGGTAGAATGAGGTAAAGAGATGGGACTGGGGGGAGTGTCCCAGATCAAATCTACAGTAGGGGCAGGCAACTGCAAAAACCTCCACATTTAAACAACAACACAGGAGTAGGGAGGGTGGGTATGGGAAGACCAACACCTTCAGCAGAGATCTGAAAAACTATACAGTGAAGCACAATTACCAGTACACAACTCCGTGCCAGAAAAAAAATATATAGCTCTATATCTCAGAGAGTATTGTTTGAAAAGAGCTTTCAGGAGGAGGCTCCAACAATGATATGCAGACTTTTTTTTTTTTTTAAAATTTTATTTTTATACAAGTAAAGATTGGAGATGGATAGATAACACAGGATGCAAAAACAGTTTACCACTTAAGACAACACAGAAATAGGGGAGGGGGGAAAACCAAAAAGAGATCAAAACTATACAGTGAAGCAAAAATAACACTGCACAACTCTGAAGTCAGCCAGCAATGATATAACATTTGTCAAACAACAATTACCAGTACACAACTCTGAAGTGCCAGAAAAATATACTCAGCTCTGTATATCTCCAGATAGTTTGAAGAGCACTCTTTCAGGACACAGGAAGGCTCCAACAATGATATGCAGACTTTTTTACTAAGAGGGTCTAATTTTATGCAAGTAATCCTTAAGATGGTCAGATAACACACAGGATGCAAAACCAGTTATACCAACTTAAGACACAGAGAAATAGGGGGAGGGGGAAAAACACCTTCAGCAGAGATCTGAAAAACTGTACAGTGAAGCAAAAATAACAGTGCACAACTCTGAAGTCAGCCAGCAGTGATATAAAATTAGTCAAACAACAATTACCAGTACACAACTCTGAAGTGCCAGAAAAATATATTCAGCTCTGCATATCTCCAGATAGTTTGAAGAGCACTCTTTCAGGACACAGGAAGGCTCCAACAATGTATTACATTTATTTATGGCCAACAATGTATTACATTTATTTATGGCCAAAGTAAGCTAGACTTATCAACAAAAGTTAGGGCTCATTCTACCAGATCTGTTTCCACTTCAGTAGCCTTTCATTCTTCTTCTTTGGCTTCTTTGGATGATATATGTGCAGCCATAACTTGGGCTACTCCCCATACTTTTATCACACATTACAAATTGGATACAGTCTCCAGGGGAAGAGCATCCTTTGGCTCTATGGTGCTCAGGAATATCCTTCCCTAGGGCCTCCCAGGGTCTATAGTAGCTAGGGACTATGTCCCAACAGTCAAGAATGAAGGAAGTTTGACAACATCAGAAAAAGAAGTTATGTTCTTACCATAACATTCCATCTGTGTTGTTGATCTTCATTCATTCTTGACATCCCACCCTCCTACCCCCTCCAAAAGACTCACGGAGGTGCGTAACTAGTCCTAGGGTTCTAGTAGGGTTTTTGCTCAGGCAAGGTTTCCATGATTTTCTACTTTATGGGCAAAACTCAATCTAAGGTGAAGGGAAGAGAGGCAGTATGGGTTGTCTTGGCTTCAGAGTTTTTGGCTGGCGTGAGCTTGATATAACGGCTGAGTCAGTTCTGAGGGTCAGAATCTAACCCAACAGTCAAGAATGAATGAAGATCGACAACACAGATGGAATGTTATGGTAAGAATATAACTTCTTTTTTGCGATCATCTGCAAACTTAATCAGCCATAAACCATTTGCATTTGCTTCCATTTCAGAGAAATAGATGCCAAAATGGAGCAGGTCCACTACCGAATCCTGAGTGACTCCACTGACTGGCCACTTGGCGGAGGTGGCCTCACTTATTTTGACCTTCTGGGTCCTATCAGTGAGCCAGTTGGCTATCCATTGAGTGATAAAAGTGTTTATACCTAAATTAATGAGCTTGATTATAATGTCCTAGTGGGGTATTGTAGATTAAGCTTTTGCCAGGCCGAGGTAAGCTGTGTGTACAGTCTTGTCTTTATCCATTGTTTTGTTCAGGATGTGACTCACAGCATTATAATAAGCCCATTTCCAGCACTTCCTAAAGGATGTGGAAAGTGTGGGCTGCCTAATCATTTTTTTAAGATTTGCAATCTCAACAAAAGAAAAGAAAAAAGGCTAAAATGTTATAGTAGCTTCCCCATGTCTTTAAGCCTTGATAAAAGAAAAAAATGGCAGAAAATATTTTGCAAGTGATTGCTGCAAATGAAATTAATGTCTGTGCAGTTGTTGACAATTAACTGTTTGAGCCCTACATGTCTTTTGGGAAAAATTGTTTGTGAATGAAGTTGATATGAGTATAGAAACTTTTTCTACGTCTTCTTTCGGCTTTTCCCGGTTAGTGGTCGCCACAGTGGATCACCTGTCCGCTCATGATTGGCAGTGCAGTTTTTACGGTGTTGAGTTGCCAGCCCAGCGCCCAACCTTCCACAGAAGGCACACACATGCACACACTCACACCTAGGGCCAATTTAGAGTGTCCAATCCACCTACAGCATGTCTTTGGAATGTGGGAGGAAACCGGAGCACCCGGAGGAAACCCACACGACCACAGGGAGGACATGCATACTCCGCACAGAAGGCACCCCGGCCTAGAATCGAACCGGAGAACCTCTTGCTGTGAGGTGACAACGCTAATTGCTGCACCACCGTGGCCACCCTATATGAGTATAGAGACTATTATGCAATATTTTTAATGGGCATAGAAACTTACCAGTGTTATCACTGTAAAAAAAATGCAGGCTTGAAAAATCTGTGTAAATTGGTAGCTTTTTGCATTTAAGTGTGATACTGGATTAAAATGTAGTATCATAACAGAGTGCATTCAGAGAACTGAACTTAAAAGGCTCACTGTCCGAGTCTAAAGTTACATTATGTTTTTTTTTCTGGTTAGAAGATGAAACCTTTGGGTCAGAAAGCACTGTGTTGCATATATAAAAACAGGGAATATAGCTTACTGAATCAACCAAATATTTTCAGCAAATGTTTTGGTTTTTGTTCACAAAAACTGTAAACAGTTGAGCATGATAAAGAGAATTCCCAATGTGCAGATGTAGGTATAAACCACTAGAAGTAGCAATATAATCAGACAAGTTGATTTGCAGGCTGACAAAGTGATTTGTGTGCCCAAGACGTCAGTTATTCATAGCCTTGCAGAAAGCATGATTTGTATGCTTATTTAGCAGATGGTTTGCAGCATTGCAGAGGCATTTTGCTTCACAAAAATTGTGAGGCTGACTTTCACAGATTAGTGCAGTACAGCCTGTTATGCTTAATAGCAATGTGCATTGCTGTGGGTTCACAAAATCTGAACAAAAATTAAACTTTAATGTTTATTTGATATTTTTAAACAATATGCTAACATGTTTACTCAGCTTAATAGTACACTGAGGGACTTTAAACACTGAACAAAATATGGAGCTACAGATGTTTAAGAGTATAGTGTCACAAAAGAAGATACAACTAACTAGAATTTTGTAAATAATTATATGTCATTTGTGAATATCAGTATGATTTATATAGAGGTGTGACAAAGGAAGATACTGCCAGCACAGCTGTCTGAAATTTTGTAAATAATTATATGTCATTTGTGAATATCAACATGATCTATATAAGATGTTTGTGTTACAAATGTATTAGAACTGTATGTCATATAAGATGGTTTGTACAGACGTGTGCTAAAGAGGTATTTTACAAAGTGCTGTTTGAAATGTATCCGCAGTGTACCCTATTGGAATATAACAGAAATGTACATGCACTATTGTAACTGTTTAAATGTATATTTTAGCAGTGGAAACTGGAATACAGGAGGTTAACTTCAGAAAAATAGCTGAAATTAAATTACTTTATGGCTAAGCCATACAAAGATGTTGTCTTTCAGTTTCAGTGCAGCAAGGATTTACAATGACTAAAACTAGGGAGCTTTCTGTATTGTGTTGGAAGTGTTTTATTATTTTATGACTTCCACCATTTGCCATACATCTGAGGAAAAGCCCTTGTCTACGTATTTTTACAGGTAAATGCTAAATGTTACCAGCTGCCATCAATGGTTGCTTTGGGGCCTGGGAACTAGGAGTCAGATGACAAGAAATGATGTCATTCTGTAAGTCAGCCCAGCAATAATATTTGAGATGTTAATCTGAGAACTCTCTGAGTGAGACAGCTGTCTGTATTCTGTCTTTGACCTGACAACAACTGGAACCATTCGCCACACATCTGCCTTGCTCTGTAAGTAACTTAACTAGGATATAGTCATTCTCTTAGATTTCGTCAGGAATATAGCAAAGCTTAGCCTAGATATTTTTCTTTATTTATTGGAGACTGTCCTGCAATGTTGTTTTAAATATTTCCTGTGATTTTGATCTCTGATGTCACTGTAAGTATGTATTTAGTATTGTCTTGTTTTTGTTTTTATTATTTATTATTAAATATATTTAAACCTTTCATTGTGGCTGATCTGTGTAGAGATATTTAAGTTCTGAGAGTACTTGCATACTTATTTGGTGTAGGCCACTCCTAATAACCTTGCTCTTGGCCAAACTACCATTTTTATTAATAGTAACATTACACAGTAAGATTGGACACCCTTTGTTAAGGGCCTTAAAGTAGCTAATAAGGAGCTGGCTGGTGGCATTGATAACTACCATATAGTTTAGGCAAAAGGGGCATAGCTAGTAAACCTATGCTTGCCTTTCCCTGGTGTGTGTGTGTGTGTGTGTGTGTGTGTGTGTGTGTGTGTGTGTGTGTGTGTGTGTGTGTGTGTGTGTGTGTGTGTGTGTGTGTGTGTGTGTGTGTCTAAATCAAACCTCAAAGTGTGTGTGTGTCAGCAACTTGGGCAGGGACACGAAGTAATGGTTGGACAGAGAGGGTGCTGGGGCTCTTGGCTTGGCCACTCAGCTGAGATCGCAACCCTATAGCTGTGCCAGTGGGGAGTCTTATTGGGGATCTGGAGAAAGAGGGAGAAACCAGACCCGGACTGACTGTGGTCTCTGTGTGCTGTTAAGGGATATTTCACATGATGCAGAAAGCTGCATCTGGAGATACTGGGTGTGTACTTTGTCATCCTCCCAATGTATGTCCCCACTGGTGCCAGTGGTGAGGATTGAGGCTACTTGATAACCGCATTGGTAGCGGGGCATCACACATGGTATTGTTGAGAAGGTCAGATTAAAAGAAAAACAAATCCATTACAATCCAAGCATACTACACTTTTCATAATGAGTTTCTCAAAGATTCTGATTCATATACTGCATGGTGATTGTGCCAAACCAACTACATAGCAAAGGGATGGAAAAATCCTTATAGCACACTTGGGCATTGTCAGATGAAATGAAGGCACATGACAAAATGTGTTGGTCTGACATATCCCACTAAATATGATGCATGGTCAAAACTGTCATTTTGCAGCAAACAAACAGAGGTTGCTATTATACTTCATGAAATGCTAGACATGGTATAAAATTGCTGCTGATTCGTTTTGGTTTAAGAATAGTCAGTACCTCATCTGTTGACTATTACTCAAAATATCTTGAAGTCATCAGACTAGGAGATACATCTTTACTACAGTGATGGAAGCTATTTTTGTGTCATAGCATCTATACTTTTTTTTATCCCTGTTAGTTGTCCACAGTTAATCAGTCAACAGTTTTGTACATTTTCGCAGTTGCAGGAATTAAAGCACATAAGCTTTTCACAGAGGTATTCACTGTCAAGTGATGGTTGAAAGAGTCATATAAACTTTTAAAAAATATATACGTTGTTAGCTCAAGATATGATTGTTTTCTAGCTCTGCTTGAGTATAGAAACATGCAATTCCAGCTGATGGGAATGTCCTGCTCATTTTTAATGGCAAGAAGAATAAAGACAAAGCTTACTTACCTCATCTTTTCTGCTTCAGCCATGGAAAATGCCAAATGTGCAGTCATGCTAGCAGAGAGCTCAGCAAAAACAGAAACTAATTTAAAAGATCAGCTAAAATATTGTCTGTCTTAAACTTGGAAATACACTAAAAATACAAAATCCATGTGACCAGCACTTGGAACAACACAAAGCCGCTTTGTTACCTCAATCTAATATACAGAGACCCAGTATCACTGAGACATAAGACAGTCTGGCTATGTGGTGTATTCACAGTCATTTATACACAACCAGACTGTCTTCTATTCAGAATATTGAGATGTCTGGAAAAAAATCCAGTTTCCAGGACAGTTGCAGAAAAGAAGAGATACAATCGCCAGAGACTGCTCCTGAGATGTACACCTACCCAGATTGTTACTTTAGATCAACCAAGATGTTACCTGATTCTCTGAATAAGGCTGCACTAGCTGATAGTGACTCTGTGCTAGACTTGTCTGCTATAAAATATCATTAGAGACTAAAGTGCCTAGGTTTAGAAGACTTATTGAACAACCATCCCAGTAGAATAATATAATATGTTTTAATAACAAAGGCTGATTCTCATATCTCCTTCCTAGTGAATGTATATTTTCATCGCATTAAAAAGTAGTTATATTATTTCTTCATATGTATGTTGTGATATTTCTAGACTAGTATGGGGCACAATATCTATTGACATTGTATAACATAAACTTTTAGTTTAAGGTGGATTTGATGTACAGTGCAGTGTAGTTTTAAATGTACCTATAAGGCTACCATTTTCTGAGCACCTTCAGCAAATTTTCATACAGGGTCACCTAAATGAGTACACGATATACAGTTATCTCTAAGTGCACATCCTTAAACATCCTTTATTATTGACATCTAATTTTCTGCTTTCCACATTTGATATGACTTGTGAACAGTTAGAACATAATTTCTCCTAAGGACTCCTTTTCTTCGCAGTCCTTCTTTTAATCCTTACAGCAGGTGCGAATGTTACTGTCAAGGCCACCACAGACATGGGATTCAGTAGCCATGTGGGTTTTTCAACTTCATAACAGTGTCTTGGTAATTAGAGCAAGTGTCACTCCTCTTTTCCATCTACATCAGACTTTGCAATGAAACAAAAGTCTTTCATAGATACAAGTCAGGTATGCACCTCATTAGAAAATTGGTAGAATGCACCCATGCACATTTTTTTGCAGTGAAGCATTCATACTATACCATGATATCTGAGGCATGGTGCTATGATTCTACCTCTTTCTTAGAGCATGTTTCCAGGAAAGTTTAATTGGACAGTCCTCATGTGTTCTTTAATGCTGGATATGCACACTCATTCTAATAAGTGGAGAAACCTTTCCATGCTCATTTACTAACAAACGTTTTTCTATGCAACCATGGCATTTTTTGCCAGATGCATTTGATGAACTAATCCTTTTCTATAGTCATTTATTTTTACCTAAATCAGAAGTTGCTGATACATCTGATAGTATATCTGATAGTATATTGTAACAGAAGAATTATCAATGTCACAGCTGATCCTGTCATACATGATACCCATTTCTTTTGTAGATGGATTTTCTAATGGAATAATCAGTGAAGTTCAATACATAGATTATTGCTGCAATAGTCTAAGCTATACGAGTCTTAACCTCTGCAACCAGTTAGATTTACAAAGCTTTGAGAGCCTTCTACATGCTCCAACTGTCAGGAGAACATGCAGAGCTCCCAAAAATGGACATTTGGAGCATGAAACTCATCAGAGCTTTTTGTCATTGAAGACACGGCATTTTTGGTAGGCCTCATGAAACATTCGGTCTGCTAGAGGTACTATAAGGCTGGGTAGATAAGTTCTGTATTGGGGAACCCCTTCTAATATTTTATTTTATGAAGAAAAATGATGGGTTTTTTTCTGTCGTAATTTGCTGTGCTTTGCTAGGAAATGTAGTGTGGCTGGACTGGCAGGGCATTCTAATGGAATGCTTATGGAAATGCTTGTGTGAATTTTTTTGTGAGAAAAAGTACCATTTGTGTCTAAAAACATTTAACTTTCATGCATTATTAGTGCTTTTGGGTAAGGATACTTTGCTTGTGGGCAACTGTACGTGATTTACTTCCCACAGAACCACTTGCTGTCTGCCTTACATTTTATCAACTCTGTACCTCCTTTTACTTTTGTAGAGCACTTTAAACTGGATTCCTTTTCTGATACAGAGCAGGGTTTGCTAGGACCATTCTGCAGGAGCGTCTGGAGCCTTCGTTATTGGCTTCCTCCCTTTTTCATTATTTTCTATGCTATAGTAATCTACTCATATAGCTTGGACTACTACAGCAGTGATCTATGTATTAATCATAGTACAGTTGTATAAGTAACTGTACCATAACAGTGTATGTTCTAATACATCGTCATTGCAATAGCTTCCCCTTCCTCCAGCCCTCTTTTCTTAATTGGATTATTTTGCTGTTGCTAGTGTGTGGACGTTACCACTCCTTTTGTAAATAGTTCCTATTTTGATGTTTCCTAGCATGGGTCTTCAGGGCTTTTGACTCTGCATAAGCTCCTGAAAGATGGAGAATGTGGAAGGCACCCAGAGCTTTGTAAAGCTGGCCAGTCGCTGAGGGTAAGACCCAAATAGCTTACACTGCTGCAACGATGATTTCTTAGAACATCTACTGGTATGAGATGATTGTTTTACACAACTATACTGTCCTCCTTTGTATGTGCTAATTTTGTTTCTAAGGTTAGCTGTTGTATACAAGTATATCGGCAAGACAGGACCTTGAAATTTTCCTTCCTAATTATGAACCTTTTAACAATCTTTCTACAGCTCAACCAAAATTCTAACTTAGCAGGCTTCAGATGTTTGGATTCCTCATTACACAGAGCAAACTCTTTATAATTTGGAGAGCATATATGCTAGAATTAACTATTCTTCAGCTAAGGTCAAATTTGTATTTTAATAATCAACAACTAAAAGGGATTAGACTAGAGTCAGTTAGAGAAATAAATTGACAAAAATGAGATTTTGTGGTTGCAGGAGAGTTACATGAAAAACAGACACACATGAATTAAAATGGGTTTTGAGTGACTTATTTGATGAGACAGTTCTTAACAACTTCATAAAATTAAAACTTTGGTTTTTTCAAAAAACAGGCAACTTCTTCATGTCTTTTGCTTGAGAAGACTCTACCCCTCAGTTTAATTCTCCTATAGTATGACAACAAAGCTGGGCATCTTGATATGTGTATAAAATCTCATGATAACACCATTTTGCATTATTTTGTATTTGATTTGATGACATAGTTGACACGTATTTATCTTTTAAGCAGGTTTTATTGTCTTATGTAGAACTGGGATAAGTGACACATGTCTCCAATTTTGGTAGTGCTAGTCCTAATCTTAACCCTTGATGGTGTGCAGTTGTCACTATCCAGCAGAAACTGGAAATAAGTATTAAAAGTTCTTATTTCTTGCACTGCGAAATAGAGTTGAAAGTATGTTTGTATCTCATCCAATGTTTGCCTTACTGTTGCTGATTAACTTAATAAAAACTTAAGTAGGTTGTTTCCTTGTATTTATTTATCAGTGAGATAACTGCATTTTCTTTATACAGACGGCAGATCTTGCTGTGGGAAAAGAAGTCCCAGCTTGCTAAAGAGACACGAGATGCTGTGGATTCTGACGTAGGACAAGGAGAAATTCGAATTATGCGAGCTGAAATTCACAGAATGGAGGTGAGTTGATTTACATTGTCTTTCCTTTCTAATAATTGCCTTATGAGTATATGTTTTATACGTGACGTGGCTGTCTCTCCTTTATCCACTTTGTGTGTTTACATCTGTTGGGATCACATGTCCAGGCACTGCTTCAACTTATTATAGCTATGTGGGAAATAAGACGTATCTTTTGTACTGGGTAAGTTAAACTTAAGATAAGCCATCTTTGACTTTTAAATGCTTCTGAACCTAGGTAAAAACCTGACCATTGGTTTTATTTTTATTATATATTTATTATGTGTGTTAAATTGAGATGAAGGTTGATCAAAATAGAAGTTGATGTTCTTAACTTAACATTTTAGAGTATGAGAACTCTTAACATTCATAACCAGGTCAAAATGGCACAAATAAAGTGATTATTGTGATTCAGTATATTTAAACAAAAGAGCTTAGGTGTTTGAAGCAGAATTACAATATACTCATGAATAAGCATTGAATGTTAGATGCATAGTGTATCATATCATTCTCAGACCGAAGCTAACTGTCTGTCAGATCCTTCCTAATTTGTGTCCTCCATTAAAGTACATGTCTCTGTATGCAAACTATCCTTTTGTTAGATAGGAGCTAATCTGTCTGTGAAAGCCTTTCTAAAGGGTGTTGTCTATTTTTGGACTCTCAGAAGATGTATCTGCCGTCTGTGGAACTTCATCTTCATGTTGGAAAAGCTAACTTCACATCTATTTGAGCTAGCTGACACAGTAGAAATCAAATGCCAAGGCCAAGGAAAAACATTTTTTTTTTTTGCTTCTTTACCCTCAGGGAAGAAGATTTCAAAGTTAACCTTCATGATATGCAAGTTACCTTACACAGCATTTCACAATAAAAAGGTATTTCAAAAGTTTAAGCTATATTTCATGCCCAAGATAGTCATAGCAATATCTCTGAGTCCATTCAGTTTCTACATTTCTTTCCAAACTACTAGAATAAATGGAAGCCTCCCATTTGCTAGGTGTACATTGACAACTATGATACCTTGCCAGGAACACCCACGTTTAAAAAACAATCAAATTTCTGACTCTTTAAGAAAGGGCAAGAAGGCTTGCCTGTAACCAAATAAACCTTAGCAAGGCGTCTGGCCACTGTATGGAGTCTTACTGTGATAAGTGCAATAATTCTTTGAAAGCCACTGCTACAGCATATTCTACTGGAGACAGCACTGACTTCCTTAACAGTTACTTTAGAAATGCTTCTTCATAATATATGTTATGGACAACATTCCTCACATTCACCAAACTATACAAGCTGGAAGCATATTCAAGGTTTAATACATGTTTTGGTGTAGCAGTGTTAGAGTGCTCCCTGTGATTATCCACCTTACATGGATAACCAGTTACTGCCTGGAATTCTGTATAACTGTTAAGATGTACTATTTCAGGAACCCTCTCCAAAAAAGACAGTACACCTCTGTAATATACCTACTAAAACAGTAGCTTTTCAGGGAGAATTCATCATAACAGTAAAGTTTTTCTTCCTCTTTTCTCCAGTTTAAGGACTTTACATATTTACTTTTCTTTGTCAGGGAGGGTCACTATAACAGAAAATCATAACATTAGATTTTTTTTCCACCTATGTTGTCCTTCATCTAAGTTGGATTTTTACATAGTAGTCTTTTAGGTATGCAGAGCAGACTTTTAAAGCCAGAAATATAAGAAAGTCATTTTGGGTGTCCTGACTCAGTCACCGTTGCAGTATTCTTAACAGATGGATCGTAGCTCCTGACATCCGTCTGGGGTATCAAAGCTTTAGCTTCCTAGGACATATGTCCAGTTGATGACTTCAGCTTATAAACATTGGGGTATAAAGTCAGACACACATACAAGATCCTCAGACTATCTCACTGCCAGCTGTAATGCAGATTGTTGCACCCAATGGACTGTGATTGTTTGGTTGTTTGGTACCATAGCTTAGCTTGTTGGATCAGATAAGTGCCCCAATGGGAATCCTTCCTTCTAAACTTTTAACTGTTTTGCTAATTGCTGTTAGATATGAGCTAGGAGGAGTAAGTGCTTAGATCTCTGTTGAAACTGTTTTCCCCACCCCACCCCCATTTTCTGCTGTCTCTTCAGCTGGCATAGTAACAGTTGCATTCAAATTGCTGGAACCTGTGTTCTGAGAGACTGCCTTACATATTATCTGCAATTATACAGAGCTGAGTATTTTTTTTTTGGTTATAGAGTTTAATTGTTGCTTAGATCTGTGTTGAAACTGTTGTCTCACTGTTCTGAGAGACTGATCGGCAAATATACAGAGCTGAGAATATTTTTTTGGTTTTAAAGTTTGTACTGTTAGTTTTTGCTTAGATCTCTGTTGAAACTGTTTTGTGCCACCCACCCTCCCTATTTTTGGTTTGTAGTTTAAATTTGGTGGCTTTTGCAGTTGCCCGCTACTGTAGATTTGATCTGGGACACTCCCCCGTCCCATCTCTTTACCACATTCTACCTAATAAACTCTTTCTGCACTTGCTTTTAGTCCTTTTTAATTTAATTGCATTTTTAAACTGTGCTTGGTCTAATATTACTGCATACTCAAGTGTGCTAGCTTGCACTGCATGTGAATTGTTTTTTACTACTGTTTTTGCTACTTTTCTGTAAAAAAAAAACAAAAAACTGTAAGCCTGTTTCCTACCTTTCCTGTAACTAGTGTTCCAGATACAGATTTGCTGTATCTAAGACTGTATGTAAGCTTCTGAGTCCCCCAAGCCTTTCTGTGTTGGAGGGAAGCCATCTAGCTTATCAGTGGGAGTGGTAAGCACTAGGTAACCTGTCTACCACATAAGTAGTGGTTCTGGCCCAGAATTTGTAGTTATTGGCCGTTTGGGCAATCTCTTCCATCTCTCTCAACTTTCTGATTTGAAAGCCTGTATTTGCACTTGTTTCTGTCCTGTAACTCATCTAGTGCAGATACAGATTCTTAGTTTTAGCACTTAAACTTGCTTGTTCATGCTCAGCACTTGTTCAGAACTTGTAAGCACTAAATAAGCTACTAATTACTATAGCACTCTATCTTCCTCATTACCTAGAGGAAAACAGTTTTTGTACTTACTTTTCTCACTTGCTTAGAGAAAAACAGCTCTTGTACTTACTTTCCTCACTTATGTAGAGGAAAAACTCTGCAACTCTCTTTTTGCGTGGTCTTGCGCACAGAGCAGTGTCGGGCAGCGCCTGTTAGCTGGCGTATACTATTCCCGGCCCTACAAAGTCTGCACTGTAAATTTTCCCTTAGAACTAGGCAAGCCTCAACTCAAGTGCTTCAGATCAGCTGCTCTTATTGCAGCACTTGCAAAACAGAAATCAGCACTTGTCCTAATCTCCTAGACAGCACTATTATTCTCCAAATTTCCTAGACAGCACTATTATAATATAGCATAAGACCCTCGATCGTCCGCAGGACTTAAGTTCAATTTACTCTTCAAAGCATGTCCAGAGGTCAGCTTCAGGTGTACTCTCCAGTTCATCTGGTGGAATTGGGCATCCAAAGGCAGTGTCACAACTGCCTCATGCATACAAACAACCCTCTCCTCTTATCTCTAGACACAAACACTTGTGAAAGATGCAAATACACAGCCAGACTGGAGGCTAAGCGCTCTCAACCCATGACTGTAACAGACAGTCAAGAGGATAAGGGACACACTTGCATCACACCACCTGTCACACATGAATCTACAAAACAAGCACCGGCAAAACATACACATAAATACACAAAAACATATTCGGAGGCACTAGGTACCAATCTGAAAAAGAAACAGTGCCCTCCAAAGCAGACAAGCAAGCAACCTGCACCCCCAGACACAAGCCAGAAAACACATAATTCACCTCAGCAGTGTGCCTCACAACAGCCCTTAAGGCAAAACACCATACCTAACACGCTAGTAATAGGAGACTCTATAGTAAGGCACACGGATGTTCCACTCACCAGGCTGAACAAGGAGAAGGTTACTGTCAGCTGCCTGTCGGGTGCTCAGATCCGCCACATAACACAGACACTTAGGTCACTCCAGAACAAGTACAGGTATGATGCTGTCATTGTACATGTTGGTTTGAATGATCTAAGATGTACCTCCCTGGACTACATAAAAAGAGACATTGAGGAGTTCTCTGATCATGTAGCCCAAGCTGATATGACCCTGACCTTGAGTAGCATACTACCTTCACCTAGAATGATACCACAGTACAAAGACAAAATGATCAATTTCAACAATTGTCTAAGCTTCTGGTGTCATTCTAAGGGATCCAGTGTCTGTCTGCCTGGGATGACATGATAGACAAGCCTCGCTGTTTTGCCAGAGATGGGTTGCACCTGTCACCCCTAGGTTTTCGAATACTGGCCAAGGCTCTTGCTGTCCCCATAGTGCCTTTTTTAGGCAAGGCTCAAAGGACAAACCAACCACCATAACCAGCACAGGTAACCAAAAACTAAGGGTAATGCTACTCAACGCCAGAAGTCTCAACCTCAAAATGCACACACTCGAGGCTCTCCTCAACATGGAGAAAATTGATGTTTGTGCAGTGACGGAAACCTGGTTCAAGGCTCAAGAGAGCACCCCAGCACTGCCAGGTTACAATTCATATCATACCTTCCGGCCTCACTTACCGCATCACAGTACAAAGGGCGGAGGTGTGTCCATATTCATCAAGGATACCCATATCTCCAGAGATCATCCATGCGCAACTATCAGCAGGCAAAACCACATTTCAAGTCGTAGCCGGTTATAGATCGCCCACCATGTCCCAAGATGCTCACTCTGCATTCCTTGAGACATTGGAAAATATAAAGGTCCTACCCAACACCATAATCTTGAGTGATTTCAACTACCCTGGTATAGACTGGGCTAACTACCAATATTCCAACTCCTATGCTCAGCGATTCATAGAATTTGTAAATTCAAATGCCCTTGAACAACTAGTATGTTCCCCCACTAGAGGGAACAACATATTGGATTTAATCATCACAAATATGGGCGCCCATTGTACCACACCCGTTATCACCCCCTCCTTGGTCAGATCCGACCACAAACTGATAACCCTGGACATCCTCACTCCTCCACCTCCCCCAATCAAAGAAACCATAGTCAAAAACCTTTCCAAAGCAAACTTCAAACTACTTGCATTCGAAGTGGAAAGCTTCACTATTCCCTTGCAGATGGATAATGATATCCAGGATGCGGAATCCTTCACCAAGGCACTCTATATGCATCTTCAGGATTGCATGGACCTATCCCAAATAAAACCATGACTCCTTCCTCAAGCAAGAAGAAACCAGTCTGGTGGACCCTGGCCATAAGCAAACTTTACAATAAAAGGAGGAGACTTGTACAAAAAAAGGCCAACTCTCAAGTAGAAAAATCATCCCTGATCAGCATTAGTAAGAAACTGAGGGCCCTCATCAAGTCAACTAAAGCTAAATTTAAAAATAAAGTTGCCAAGGATAACCATAAGGCCTTCTATGGCTACATCACAAACCTAAATGGCAACTCTCAGGTCTGTTCTGAGCTAGTACAAAATGGAACAAAATACACTGACCCTTCTGACATTGCCAACATCTTGGCTGACAGGTTCAGTGCAAATCCCCCCACCACCACCTACAGGGCCTATTACCATTCTAGGGGATTGTGTAAGTCCAATTATTACTGATATGTTGGTTAACAAGGCTCTATCTAAAGCTAAAAACACTGCCTCCATGGGACCAGATGGTGTCCCAGGCTGTGTCATACGCGAGCTCCAAAAGGAATTAACCCTGCATCTTAATACCCTGTTCAGTCTCAGCCTCTCCACAGGATATGTGCCCATAGAATAGCACACGGCAATGGTGGTCCCGCTACACAAGGGTGGGGCCACAACTGACCCTGGGAACTACTGACCAATAAGCCTGACCAGTCTGATCTGTAAGGATATGGAGCAAATCATTATGGAATTCATAAATGGAAAGATTGGGAACCTCCAGTCGCTGGACCCCACACAGTTCGGCTTCATCAAGGGCAGATCATGCCTCCTCAACCTGGTGGATTTCTTTGAGACAGTTACTCAGGCTATAGATAAGGGAAAGGAGGTACACATGGCTTACCTTGACCTTGCTAAAGCATTTGACACCATTCCCCATTCAGGTATTATTGATAAGCTCACCAGCCTGGGCATAAACCCTTATGTCACAAGATGGATCGCAAACTGGCTCTCAGACAGATCCCATAAAGTAAGAGTAGCGGGATCTATGTTCGAATCCAGACCAGTAATGAGTGGTGTGCCTCAGGGCTCTGTCCTGGGGCCCCTCCTGTTTGGCATATACTTCTCAGAAGTACAGGCAAGCACGGAAGGGCTGTGGATGACTAAGTTTGCGGACGACTGCAAACTGGGTGCTATAATAGAGTCTCCGGCCGACATGGAGATCCTCCAGAAGGGCCTAAATGAGACTGATGCATGGTGTCAAAGCCATGGTCTCAAGCTAAATGCAAAAAAATGTGTAGTAATCCCCTTTGGAAAAAACAGAGTACCCGCAAACTACAACATATGAGGTAATCCCCTGAAATCTGAAGAAGAAATAAGGGATCTAGGGACCCAAGTAGATAGTCAGCTTTCCTTTGATAACCATGTTGCCAAAGTGGTTAGAAAATCCTTCTATGTGACCCATCTGATCACGAAAGGGTTCACATCAAGATCTAAGGATGTAATGGTGCCCCTCTACTCTTCCCTCATCAGACCCATTATTGAGTACAATGCACCAATTGGAATGTACTTGACTAGACATCTCCAGCAGCTGGAGAGACCACAAAGGTACCTAACCAAGAGGATTACTGGCCTCAAACAGTTGCCCTATGCAGCACGATTGAAAAAGCTAAGACTGTTCTCTGTTGCATACCGCTTTCTCAGAGGTGATCTCTGTCTAACGTACAGAGCCATGTCCAACCCAGAATTGTTGAACATGCTCCATCTTAGCAAAACCAAATCTACTCAAGCTACACGCTCTAGGGATATAAACCTCAACACAACAATGAATAGAACATGCTGGAGGGATAGATTCCCTTTGCAGAGACTTCCCTTACTATGGAACAGGGTCCCAATCTACATAAGACAGAGCCCCTCACTATCACTCTTCAAGAGGAACCTTGATGAGTGGATGGGCAACAGAAAGTTCACACCGGGGATCACACCAACAGCACTACTAGGTAGGGGCCAAGGGTACTAGCTGCTAGTACAAGGGTCTAGGGAACTACCTAAAGGGGCGGTGAATACCGCACAACTTGGCTGGGCTAATATATGCCTTCGGGCAGATAGCCCAGTACCAGCCTATGAACCTATAAGTGTGGTATACAAATTCCATACAAAGACTTGCACACTAAGTGCCTGTTCTGTCAAGACCCTGAACATGACAATAAATCTTACTCCATCTGTCAGTCATTTGTTCCTAAAGCCCTACAGTCTAGGCTGTCCACACTTAATACCTTGCTTGAGACCCAACATCTGAAACACTTGGCCCAGTCCACCATTTTAGAAGGCCTGGATGTTGATGTCTCACCTAAGAATAAATGTAAAAGACCTAGAGAGGATTCTCCTGCTGTCATCTTCATATCAAGCCCTCTACCTTGACCTGCCAGAAGCTGGTATGACTCCTGAAGCCTTGCAGATGGCCAAGTCTTCCGATGAATCATGACTCTCTATATCAACAGGCCCTTAAAGAATCCCTCAGATCCTTGTATGGGAAGAGATTCCAGATTTCCTGATATAAATGCTACAAGGCTCAGGACCCCCCTAAGTTTTTTTTAGGTAGACATCACCCCTAAAAAGAAAAAGAAAAAACTTAAACATTCAATGTCCCCTTCTGTGTCCAAGGAGAATGAATGGATTGATTTTTCTCAGGGGTTATACAAGGAAATCTGGTCTCAAACCAACTTCCTTTGTAACTCAGCCTTCTCAGGCCACACCACACAAACAAGCCTTACATTCCTCCTTCTCTGATGAGGAATCAGACAGGGATTCTGATCTTTCTCTTGACTACTTGTCCCAGTTACACTCTCCAGAACAGATTTCCTTAGATGAGGGAGACTCACTCTCTCTCTCCAGATTCCCCCTTGGGAGATACCTCCTTACAAAGCATGATGAAACATTTTGAAAGACAATCCAGACGGGTATCTGAGCTGTAAAAGAGATGCTACGACTTATTAGAGATAGATATTCAGTGCTAGGTGCTTACCTGGATGCCTTTCAGGCCAAATTCTTTGGCACTGGATTCTCAGTCTTCTGCACAAAAAAGGCCAGATAGGGTCTACAGAGTTCATGATGAACTTCAGTACATCTACAAAAATCCTGTCACAGACTCATTTACAGTTTTTCTGGCCTCAGACAAACCTTCTAAGTTGCTTTCTAGTACTAATGTTCTCCCCAGTGACAAGGACAATCGAGCAATGGATGGACAGGTGAGGTAAGAAAGTGTATACTTCTTTCACTTTAGCTTTAAACTAAACTACAAACTATCAAACACTTAATCCTTGTGTTACAGTCCTTAAGCAAGACCATCTCAGAGCTCCATACTATGAGTCAAAACAGCGTACGCAGTCTGTAGTGGCCCAGGCTTCTCAAATATCCAGGCACAGTATAAAATGTAGCTATGATGTTGTAGATGCCTCTTTCAGGGCGGCTGCCACTGGTTCAATGATCAGATGGTATGCCTGGCTATGAAGCAGACTTGTCCCAGAAGATTTTAAGTCTAAGATTTTAAACTTCCTCTTGGATAATAATCTCCTTTTTGGCTCACAGGCTGCCAGTCTCTTCAAGGCTTTGCAGAAACAGGGCAAGACAATGAAAGACTGCCATCAAATTCTGCTGTCTACAGTCCCCAAGTACACTGTAAATTATCCAGCAAAATCAACTTCCTTTACCAAGAGAGATCATAGAACTCCTCACAGGCAAAGGGAAATTCCTAAAAAAAGATTCACCAAAAAAACTCAGAGGGGATACCCCTCCTGGGAGGCCTTAATTTGGTAGTAGGCTGATGTGACTATATTCCACCTCGCCCCCCAAAAAGACTATCCTTTTTTTCCCTTTCTGGGAAGCAATAACCACAGACAAGTGGGTTTTAAGTATTATTAAGGAGGGTTACTCTATGTCTTGGGAAAACAGCCCAAATCCCAGGGGGAATACCCCCTTCTCCTCCCAACCAGATACATCTGCTAGACCTTATTGTGCAAGACATACTGGCCCAGGGAACCATAGAAGAGGTCCCCCTACTCTATCCAGGAAAGGGATTTTACTCCAAAATCATCTTTTTCTCAGGTAGAGAGGGTCAGTGGAGACCTGTCCTAAAACAGGCAAAACATCTATCTGAAAGTTCCCTCCTACAAAATGCTGTCCTTACAAACTCTTCTACCTTTCCTACTTCCTCGAGCTTTTCTGGTATCCTTAGAACTAAAGGATGCTTATCTTCATACCTCCATCCGCCCTTCCTGCAGAAAATTTCTCAGGTTATTTACTGGGTCATCACATTTTCAGTTTACTGTGCTGCCCTTTGGTCTTTCTTCAGCTCCAAGGGTTTTCACAAAGTGTCTGGCTCCAGTAGTGATTTTCCATCTGGTGCCTTAAGCGCAAACTCCAACCCCTTATGTTGAACACCCTCACAGTACTCCAGTACTTGTGTGACTTATTACATTCAGGGTTGGTGTACACTTCCTTTAAGGTTCACTTATATGCCATTAATGCTTGCCTACCTTTGGAACACCTTCTCATGTCCAGAACAGAGGTTAAGCTTTTCTTGAGGGGAATTTTACACCTTAAACCCCAAAGGAAACCTGTCACCCCTCCATGGGACCTTACTTTTGTTTTGGAAAAGCTCACTTTACCCCTTTTTGAACAGGCTGCTTCAGCTACTCTAAAATTGTGCACTTGGAAAACAGTGCTTCTCCTAGCCATCACTTCAGCTCACAGGGTCTCAGAACTCTGTGTTCTAATGACTATTCCCCCCTTCCTCATCTTCCACAAAGACAAAGTAATTCTCAGGCCAACCCCTCTTTTGTGCCAAAAGTGGGTAGTGAGCTTGCCCTCAACCAAGCAATCTGTCTGCCTACCTTTTTCCTCAACCCCCAAAACAGGGAGGAAAGAATATTACACTCTTTAAACATTCACAGACAGCTGAGGTTTTTAGCTAGACAAAACTAAGGATATTAGAAAAAACAGATCAGCTGTTCATTTCTTTTATGGATTCCAGGTTAGAACAACTAGTTACCATACTATCTCTTGCTTCCTGGATCATAAACGCTGTTTCATTCTGCTACTACTATCATGGAGTAACTTTAGTCATGTGGTCAAAAGCACACTCCACTCAATCAGTGGCATTATCAGGTGCTTTCTCCGAGGGTGGATACCAGGTCTACCAGGTCCATTTTAAAAGCAGCTACCTGGTCATCTGTTCACACCCTCACAAAACACTACAAACTAAACACCTTCTCTAGGTCCGGGGCAGTGTTTGTCAGAACTATTCTGTCTGGCCTCCTAGACTCTTTTTCCTCTTAAGTCTGCCACCCTTCTCTCTCTCTCTGCAGCTCTGGGAATCGTTCATCTTTTAAGAATACTGCAACAGCGACTCAGTCAGGACATAGTACAGTTTTGTAAGAACTTACCATAACAGTAGATGGCTTACTGATCATTGTTGCAGTATTCCTTCTATCCCATCTTATTTCACTTCCCTTTTTCCTTATTGGCACAAACAACTATGGCTTGCACGCACAGACATGCTCTCATTATCCAAGGATTTCACAGCCTTTTTGAGAGGGAACTTGCTTACTGTTTTCAAACTAAGCCCCTCCTAGCTGACCTGTCTCATTCCTTGATTTTCCTTCAGGCCACTGTTGGCTTGGAGATAGTCTGAGATCTTGTACATACTGTATGTCTGACTTTATACTTCGATGTCTACAAGCTGAGATCCTCATCTGGACGTACGTCTTAGGAAGGTAAAGTTTTGGTATCTCAGCCAGATGTCAGTGAGCTACAACCCATCTGTTAAGAATATTGCAACAGTAATCAGTAGGACATCTACTGTTATGATAAGTTCTTACAAAACTGTACTTTCTTCTAACCACTTCAAGTGCTTCTCACCCCACAGTAGTAAACGTATATCTGCTGAGTAGAGGCTCAAGCTCATTCTCAACTTATTATTTTTCTTCAAAGAACTTTGGTCAAACTTTAAATACATTTAAATTGTGACTGTGGGAGACAGTATTCATTCTTGTGACCATATCTTTATCCACTTTTTGACTGTTTAGGCTATTTTATTCACTCTAGCTCATGGAAGCTACTATGTCTCAGTGACAGAAGAAAAAAGAATAAATGTGTCAAAAGGGAATCATCAAAGTGGGCTGCCAAAGAGTTAAATTAAAAAAAAACTGCCAGTATTTCTGAGGAGGCACTGATTCACAAATGACTTTCATCAACAGGGGCACAGTCATTTTCCAAACTGCCAAAGTTCTCCTTTATAGACATCAGTGCCTAAAATAGCCTTAGACAAGGAATTAAATATAAACGTAAGAAAAATTCTTGCTAGAAACTTTTAACAAAAAAATGGCACCAAAATCACAAATTAAACAAAAAAAAAATGTTTAGAATGCTGCGTATCTACTTCAATCTCTCAAATAATCATAGCCCCAAAGAAAAAGCTGCAAAACAGCAAGTTTTCTTGTCAAAATTTTCAAAAGAAGTTTATAATCAATGGAAATAGCTGCAAATTACTTGTGGTTATGGAAGCATGAGGCAATGACAGGAACTGCACTAAAACAGCCTTAGTACAGAAACTAAGTTAAACATTCACCAATAGCCATAAGACACACATTAAAAAATCCAAACAGAAACCTCAAACAGCTAAAAATAAACATTATACTGAAAGAGAAATAAGACTCAAAGTACACATAATTTTCCAGTAAGATAAAACAAGAAAATTAAGCAGAGATAGAAAAAGACAGAAGGGGAATAAAAACCTAAAGGACTTTCTTTTCTGAGTTCAGAAGCTGAAGTAAACTGGAGGAGAAGAGCATTCTCCAAGAGACCCTTCTGTTACTGTGGAACTAGAAAACTAGGTTTGTCCTTTCTGGGGGTTTGATGAGCAGTCCTGGTTCTCCCAGATGTTTCGTCCTTCGCAAGCACAGATAGTCAGTGGGAGAAGCTCTAAGGCTTGATAGACTGCCAGATGGAGGGGAGCAGGATTCTATTACCTATACGCGAGTAAGGCAATGTGGTATACAAACATCTACTGCTACAGATAAGTAGGACTTAAGCAATTGTACTTTTACTGTAAAAGTGTTATTTTAATGTAGGAAGAAGTGTTTTTATAGACTGCCTTGTGATTTTGTCATGTTTTACTATGAGTGGTACTTTTAACTTTTGATAAAGAAAAGTTGTTAACACTAAGTTAAAACTAGTTTTTACTATCTAAAAGTTGTGTTAAATTACTTTGGTGGCTGGATAAGTGTTTAAAGTGCTTTTCACTGTGTGTTTGGTGGAATAATTGACCTTTTAAGTACTTGGCTGTTCCTTAACTAGTACTGCTGCCAGGCTTCCCTTGGACTCGGGCATATTTTTCACCTTCTCCCTAAAGCAGTCTGCTGGATCCTCAGTTATTCCTTCCTCCAGTCACAATAAATAACTAAATAAAAATTTTAGAGCAACCTTTGCCCCTTCAGGAGGCTACTAAATTGCCTCAGCCAGAGATAGGTGACTCTGCTGTGGCTATTTCTGGTTCCTTAGACTGCTCTTGAGGGTATGTTATGAGCAGGACCAGGACAAACCCTCAAAAAAGGAAACTGAATTAGGGAGTCTTACAGGAATTGATTCAGCTGTGGAGCATAGCTCAGACCTTTTTCACTCATCTGCAAACAGTCACCTGGCAAAATTCTGTTCCAGAATTCCTTGCACGAAGACCTTGAAAACAAATGCATTCTGTTTTCCTTGGACAGGAATGTTCCTGTATGCTTTTCCACCCTTTCCACTGATATCCAGGATTATTCTGAAGATTCACAAGGACTCTCCAAAGATCATTGTTGTGATTACCTTCTGGCCCAGGCAACAGTGGTTCTCCCTTATTTTAGAATTGGTCAGGGAAATTACCACAAGCTTCCTTACTGAGTGGACGTACTCACACAGGACAAAAGGTATCTGATACATCCCAATTCAAAAAAAAAAAAACTTTTACCAAGTGCTTGAATGATAGAGAGTGTTGGCACCTTTTAGGTGGTACCGTAGCAAGGATGGAGTGAAGGGGGCAATTGCCATGGGTGCAAAGTGTTAGAGGGCATGATCGAGAGGATAGCTCTGCAGTTTTTCTATACTGAAATACTGATACAAAAAGGCACTTCAGTTCAGTGTTTGTTTTTTGCTCATCACCTGAAGAGTCGGAGGCTGTGGATTGACTTCCTACAGTAATATCCCAAGACTTTATATATTTTTTTGATTGAATTTATTTATTTATTTTTTGCTCTACTGTTGGGGGGTGAGGAGTGGATTAGGTGGAGTACAATTGGTTGATTAACTTCCTGTAGTAAGCTGGAGACTTTTTTTTGCTCTTTATGGTGTGGATTGGCTGCTGTACTGTATAATATTTTTTCTGCTCTTTACTTTAAGAGATGAGGGGTGGGGTGCAACTTCATGGAACAGACATAGGGCTGTAGTTAAGAAAGCTATGCCTCTGCTTTTAGGCACTTGATCTGATGTCATTTTCATTCATTCCTCAACAGTTGGGTTTGGATCCGATCCTCGGATCTGACCCTGCCACTTTTTCCAGATCATAGAATACTTGAACTCTTGATCTTCTCTCTTTATCCATGATGCCCCACCAGCCTAACATACCCTAGATCTCATTTTTCACCATCGCATTCAGATGTAGATGCAAACTCTCCAGTTTTGAATTTAATTTCTTTTTCATCTACTCTCACGTCAGTGAATTTAACTTCTTTTTGTTACCTTTTTGATATCATTATTACTATTCTTTCCCCCTTTTAACCCTATTTCATGAATATTGGCTCTCCCTTTTTCTCTTCGTACTCTCTGAGTTCTTTTAATACCATTGCTGGTATTTTCCCTTCGTCTGTTGTACTTAAATGGTACTCTTAATTACCATCATTGATAATTCTTTTCACCTTTCCCTTTCTTTTCTTTATTTGTAAGAAAAAAAAAAAAACAGTTTTGCTATCCTTTTCTATTCCAGTTTAAATTTGTTTTTCTAAATGTTGGGTAAGCCCTCTGGCTTTAAGAAATGTGTGGCGTGTGGTCACAAAATACCTAATTTGGATGCACACACTGAGTTTGTTTATTGTTTGGGTCCTGGACATTTGGACATTGATTGTGATATTTTTAAGGGATTCAACTCCCACACGCTCTGAT
Source organism: Protopterus annectens (assembly GCF_019279795.1). NCBI lineage: Eukaryota > Metazoa > Chordata > Ceratodontiformes > Protopteridae > Protopterus > Protopterus annectens. The sequence goes on from NC_056733.1 coordinate 43,150,693, forward strand.
AGACAGGAAGAATAAGCTAATCTTCAGGAGTTTACTTCCTTCTAAATCTTCCTCAGTGGCTGCTGTGGCTCAAACCTCCAAAAGACAAGAGAAAAAAGGTGATTTTATTTCCATAGAATCTCGTAAGAGATCCTTGGAATGCCCTTCAGCTTTGACCTCAGCTGCATTCTCAAAGCCACTGGTTAAACTAGCAAAAAAGTCAGATTTGAAGTTAAGATCTGAAAATCTCCTTGGATCCATTCTCCTCCTTTAATATCAGAGCCGATCACGTCTAGGCTTCTATCACCCTTTCTGGAGCAGTCTCCACATTATCATCACTTCAGACCTTTGTCCATGTCTTCTTCCCTTTGGTCTTCCAGGAGCTTATCCAAGGCACATATAGACAGGATGATTAGGAAGTTCTTCAGGACACAAATTCAAATGGGAGTCCTTTCAGCTCCGACCCCTTCAGGTCTGGAGACCCTCCTTAGAGCCACACCTTTGCTTTTAGCTCCTTCTCCAATCTGTGCTTCAGTTTCAGTGCTGTTGGATCAAAAAGTCTTGTTGTCTTTCTTGGATCTGAAGATATTGGCATATTTGACTCCGATGGTTTCTCTGAGCTTTCCAGCCCTGAGTACTTTGGAGCTGGATGCCTCTCAGAGTCAAAGTGTTGGCACTGGCTCCAAGATGTTGGTTTCAACTCCGAAATTGTCAGAGCCATTTCTTCCCCTTGGAGCATCAACATCAGATAGCTTGGCTCCAACTCCCTCCTCAGGTGATTTGTCAGTGGGAGCTGACAATTAGTAAGCCTGCCTTGTTAGATCCGTAAGTTTCTGCTTCTCTTAGGCAGTCCACTTTTGAGGTAGTGAAGACAGCATTCTCTATATCTGACTTCCCAATATCATTCGATTTTGCATACAGAACGTCAGTCTTTCATTCCACCAGGACAGCTAGCCTGAACCAGTTTCCACACCACCCAGCAGGGTATCTTTATCTCTTCTGATACCTCCTTGTAGCATCCCACAGAAAAGGTCTCTTGGTAGAAAAAGTGCAAAAGGAGGCACTTGCACTCTCCACAAGTGTCTGTCACTGAGGACACTAATTTTGATGAGGGAGAAGGGTCCCCAGTATCACCACCCGATGTCTCATTTGGAGACATCTTTGAACTCTCAAACAAAGGAGTGGTTGGTCACCCAACAGCCCTTCCCAAGAGGAATCCGTGTTTCTGGAGGTCTTCAGGTATGGCCCATCTACTTCCTGGGTGACTCCACCTGCCGATGAACTCATATATTTAGTCACTCAATGGGCATGGAAGGAGTCAAACACAGTTAAGCCTATTCCTAAGACACCAGACAGGATCCTGGCACCACCTAAAGGTAGACCACACTGAAATAAATGAATACCCACTGATGCCATGGTCATGAGGCAGGCACTAGAAAGGAACTGGCAGTGCAAAGTTCCTCTGTCCCCCCCCCCCCAACAGGGAGTCTAGGACACTGGACAGATGTGGGAAGCATGTCTATGCTTCAGTGACCTTCACTCTTAAGTTGCTGAAGTATTTGGCACATTTCACAAGGCTTCAGTGAGATTTGATGAAGGAGCTTTCTAAATATTTCTCTGGGACCATACACTCCAAGGAAAAGAGTACTATTTCCTTGCAGTTGGCTACCCTTCAGTCTATTTCTAATTTGTCCATGAGGCTTGTCTCTCACCTGCTGAAGGTACTCAGGTTCAGGCATTTCCATTAAGAGACATGCCTGGATGTGCATATATGATTGTGTGGAACCCTTCAAATCTTCTTTTGTCAATGCACCCTTTGATGGAACCTTATTGTTTGGCCCCAAAGTGAAAGACGCACTCTTTAGGTGTAAACAGGAAGGGAAAACACTGTCTGCTGTGGGCATACGTTTTTAAACTCCTCAACAGTCCTTTTCTAGAAACCAGTGAGGTGGTAGAAAAATGTGATTCAAGAAATCCCAGAGTCCCTTTCAAGATCTAAGTGGAGAGTTTCCCCAGGGGCAGAGATGTTCCACATTATAAGTGTTCTAGAAATTCTTTTTTTGATAGATCCTGTCAGTGGTCCTGAAAGGAGGCCTGACTGTCATCTATCCTTGCACCACAGAGCCTGGTTAGAAATCACAAAAGATTCATGGGTGCAGATGATAATATCCAGAGGTTATATCATACCATTTTCTCATCCTCCTATGTCAGTTTCAAAGAAAATCCCCAATGTTCCACACAGTCAGATGGAAGCAGCAGCACTAAAAATAAGCAAGCTGCTAGAAAAAAAGAGTCATCCAAGAAGTTCCCCCCAGACCAAAGAGAGTCAAAACTCATTCAAGATTCTTTTTAATGCCAAAAAAGACAGGAAACTGAAGACCAGTCTTGGATCTCAGCAAATTAAATCAATCATTTCAGCATACAAAGTCTGGATGGTCACAGTTCAATCCATTCTGCCGTTTCTGCACAACGGCGACTGGGTGTGCTCAATAGATCTTCAGGATGCATACTGTCACATTAAAATGACCAGACAATCCAGAGGATATCTATGCTTCTGGCTGGAAGCTGGTTACTGCCAGTTTAGAGCACTGCCCTTTGGTCTCATCACAATTCCCAGGGTGTTTACCAAGTAGAAGACAGTAGTAGCAATTCCTGTGAGGCTGCTGGGATTCTGAGTGCTTCCATACCTGGACAACTGGCTCCTAATGGCTCCAACCAGACATCAACTAATTCAAGCAAAGGACTACTTACTCCAGGTGTGCACTCATCTGGGGATATCCATCAGTTGCATCAAATCTCAACTCAATCTGAAACTCTGGAATTCATCAGTGCGCATTGTCAAATATCTTCTCTACCTTTGTCTCGGATTCAAACTATTCAGTTACAGTCAAAAGGATTATTCAGAATTCTTCTCTTACGTTCCATCTGATAATCCAAGCTTTGGGATCCATGTCAGTGTCAGTCACCCTTGTACCACTCACCAGGTTCCTTATGGGAATCCTCCAATGGACAATCGCAACTCAGTGATCTATTCTCCAACACCCATTATCCAGGCCAGTCAAGAGAACTCAAGCTTGTAGGAATTACCTTCTCTGCTGGATCCACTCCAGTCAAATACATGAAGGCCATCCTTTTGTTCTCCCTTAGCCGAAGGCCACAGTGACCACAGATGCCTGTCAAGTTGGGTGGGGAAGCACTACTTAGGAAGCACAGTCCAAGGCACGTGGTCACCCAAAAAGGCCAGCACCCATATCAATGTCTTGGAAATGAGAGCTGTCCTCCTAGAGTTGCAGGCCTTTCCAGATGCTGTCTCAGCTAGGACTATCGAGATTCAGAAGGACAATATGTTTGGTAGTCTGATATATTAACAAGCAAGGGGGAACCATATCTTACTCTCTTTGTCAAGAAGCTATGAGAGTATGGCAATGGGCAATTTCCTCCAACTGCTTTCTGATAATGCACATACCAGGGAAGTCCAACATGATTGCAGACAAATTAAGCAGGTCCATACTGATGCCTCATGATTGGTTTCTCCATATCAGTGTGGTGGAGATGATTTCCTGTTGATGGGGTCAGCCATGCTACAGTCTTTCTGCATCCCCCTTTAACAACAAGTGCAGCAGTTTCTTTGTCCTGAGTTATGTACTCACCATAAAGTTCCATCTGTAGTGTCCATTTTCATTCTTCCTCATCTTCCCACCCACCTACCCCCTCCTTGTTTACTCCTGGAGAGATTGAAGAGTACTGGAGGAACCTCTGTTCATTGTTTGTGCTCCAGCTTCCATTCTTTTCTTATTTTCCACTTTTCTATAAATCTATAGGCAGTGAACTTGATCTAAGGTATGTTAGGTTGGTGGGGCATTATGGGTGAAGTGAGGAACTCAAGAGTTCAAGTATTCTTTGACCTGGAAGAAACGGCCGAGTCAGATCTGAGTATCAGATACAGATCCAACTGTTGAGGAAGAATGAAAATGATGGACAACACAGATGGAACGTTATGGTGAGTACATAACTTTTTTTTTTTTTTTTTTTGAAACTGTGCAGCAAGAACTAAAGGAGGCAAGAAAACTTGCTGCTATGAAAACATATAATCTGAAGTAGTTAACTTCATTTGTGCATCAACCTATGGGTTATCGGATCCATATAGGATCCGAGCCGGCAGTTTCCAGCAGCTAAGATCCGAGCTCCAAGCTCCTCCCCCTTACCCATAACTCCCTGCCATCCCTTCCTGACCCCAGATCTAGTTTGCCGCGGTTTGAACAGCAGCTTGATCTTGAGCGTCTGAGTTTTCCGAGTCTTGTGAGAAAAATCCTTCCTTTTTTTTAACTTTCTAAAGTTCTGAGTGATTTTTGAGTGTTGGAACTAGTTTAGTTTTAGTTTTAGAGAGTTCCCTCGGGTTTTGCGTTCCCTCCCCCTTGATTTTTAGAGTGTTAGGGTGTGTTTGTGTGTGTGTGTGTGGTCTTGGGGCCTAGTGCTTGTGTTTTTAGTTAAATGCTGAGGTTTCCAAGACATTCTTCTCTAAATGTACCGAGTGTGGCCATAAGCTTTCCCCGGCTGATGGCCACACTCGGTGCGTTTTATGCCTTGGGGTTGAACACCTTTCTTCTGGCTGTACTATTTGTGCAGCATTCAACCCCAGGGCTATCAGGGACCGGAGGTCGAAGCTAATCCTGGCGGGACTTCTGCCCCCGGACTCAGCTCCGTCCTCTGGCCCCTCCATGGTTCCTGCCGCGGTTGCGGCAGCATCCACGGACCCTTCCCTTCCTCTGGCCGGGACTCAACCTCCCTCTTTGGGCCAGGAGGATAGGGAAGCTTGGAGGGAGAAGCTCCACGAGAAACACAAGCGGCAGGCCGAGGCCTCTGCGTCGGCCCTGCCGGCCAAGCGTGTCTCTCCCCCCCGGGATGACCAGGCCTTCTCCTTCTCGGCCCCATTCTCCCTGCTTTTCGCCATGGCCGGAGGAGGAGGAAACCCGATCTCCCTCAAGGTCATCGAGGCGGCACTCCTGTCCCGCCTCGATGGCCTCTTCCAGGTCGACCAGAAGCCTGACGGATGCAGACTTGGACCGGATGATGAGAAGGTTCCTCCAGGCCCAGCTGCAGATGGGAGTGCTCCTGCCTCCCCCCCTCCGGGGAGGAGCTCGATCCCCTTTTTCACCCCGATAGCTCCTTCGCCGACCCGCTTCCCGGGCTCGGCGTCTTCAGAGCCGAGTAGTGTCAGAGCTGGGGGGTTGTTGGCGCCGGTAGTCTTGGCTACTTCCGCGCTGACAGTACCCTTGAGCCTTGTCGGGTCCCTTTTCTATGGATCCTAGCTCTCTGAGCCAAGAGCTGAACTTCGGATCCGAGGCGGTCAGTGTGCCTTTGGCTCTGACTAGGTCGGCGCATACTGGCCCTTCGGATCCGACGGCTTCGGCTCCGGCCCCGATCTGCCCATCGGATCCGAGGTAGAGTCGGCTCTCGGATCCTAGGGGGAGCAACTCTCCTTCGGCTTTCAACGTGGTAGAGAGGGTTCTGTTGATGGAATCCAGGCCCCTGGCCTTAGCTACAGCTCCACCCTGCACTCCCTCGCAGATGGGTCTGACTTCCATCACCCGGCCCCAGGGACAGTCTGCTAAGACGTCCCAGGTAGTTCCCTTGTTGGAACAAGACTTGGCTGGTGAGGCCTCTTCAGACAGCCCCCCTGAGGAGGTCCCTCACAAGCGCAAGTGCAAAAGGAGGCACTTGGACTCCCCCAAGTCCTTGACTGAGGACACGGACTTGGAGGAAGGGGAATGCTCCCAAAGATCGCCCCCCAAAGACGTCTCATTTGGTGACATCATGGAGATGCTCAGGATCGGGGCGGGGGGTGGTCTGCCCCAAAGCCTTCCTCAGACGAGTCTGTGTTCCTGGAAGCATTTGAAGCAGGCCCGTCTACCTCTTGGGTGTCCCCTCTGGCCGATCCCCTGGTAGATCTGATCACTACCAGGGCTTGGAAGGAGCCGGACACTGTGGAGCCTGTCCCTAAGAGGCCTGACAGAATTCTCAGCCCGCCTTCGGACAGGTCTCATTGGAGCAAGGGAATCCCTGTAGATGCCATGTTGGTGGCAGCAGCCACTAAGAGGGAACTGGCCCAAGAGGGTCCCTCGGTCCATCCACCTGACAAGGAGTCCCGGGCGATGGACCGCTTGGAGAAGCGGATGTTTGCTTCAGCCACATTCTCCATAAGGTCGCTGAACTACATGGCACATGTCATACGGCTCCAGCGGGATCTTATCAAAGAATACGCTGGGTTGCCCCCCAGAGTCCATGTCGGCAGAGGACAAACAGGTGTACTCTACCCGAATGACCACTATCAGGTCGATTTCCAATACCTCTATGCAGCTGCTGTCCCATGCTATGGAGGGGGCCGCTAGAGCTAGCGGAGCAGGCGTCATACTAAGGTGACAGGCCTGGCTCCGCCAGTGTGATTTCGTGGAACCCTTCAAGGCGTCATTCGCTAATGCCCCGTTTGATGGTTCTGCTCTTTTTGGCAAGACCGTACGCAATACCTTAGTCCAGAGTAAGAAAGATGGGAAGATGTTGTCTGCCGTCAGAGTCCGCTTCTCTGCTCCCCAGAGGTCCTTCTCAAAAGAACCAAAAGGGACAGAAGAAGATGTGGTTCCGAAAGTCTCAGCAATCCCATTTTGCTCCGGACTCCCCATCCTTCAGTGGCAGAGGAGGACAGGGTGGACACTGCCCTAGAGGCAGAGGGGGCCCGAAGAACTTTGGGTCCAGAGAACCTTTCTCTGATCGGCCCACGCAGCAACCCTGAGGGGTTACCCGACTGCTCCACTCTGGAGGCAGTCAGGGGGCATTTCTCGAAGCACTTAGCAGCTTGGGAGTCCATCACGACAGACCGCTGGGTGCTTTGGATCATATCCAGAGGCTATGAGATTCCGTTTCTCCATCCCCCTCTCAGACCCAGATTCCTCCCCGATGTCCCACCTGATCAGAGGGAGGCCGCAGCTACAGAAATTCGGCAGCTGCTAGAAAAAGGAGCGATCCAGCACGTCCCCCCAGACCAGTACGGATCGGGCCTTTACTCCAGGTTCTTCTTGGTGCCAAAAAAGACGTGGGACTTAAGGCCAATCCTTGGCTTATCTCTATTGAACCTAGCAATAGCCAAAGAAAAGTTCCGGATGGTCACTCTTCAATCCATTCTCCCCCTTTTGCAGGAGAACTACTGGATGTGCTCCATAGACCTCAAGGATGCGTACTACCACATCTTAATGGACAGACAATCCAGGAGGTTTCTCCGCTTCCAGCTAGGAGCCAGTCACTATCAGTTCAGGGTCCTCCCCTTTGGTCTCACCACAGCCCCCAGGGTGTTCACCAAGGTGTTAGCGGTAGTAGTGGCCCACCTGAGACTCCAGGGAATTCAGGTCTTTCCGTACCTGGACGACTGGCTCCTGACCGCCCCCACACGGCATCTACTCTGCACAGCCAGGAACTTCTTCCTTCGCTTAGCTCCCCGGCTGGGGATCACGATTCACGCTGGGAAGTCCTCCCTGCTCCTGACTCAAACCAGCTCTTAGTTTTCTTAACCCTGGACCGGTTGCGCTCCCTAAAACTTCATGTGCAGGCCATTTTTCATTGTCCGACCCCTCCGGCGGAACTGGTCCTGAGGGCCCTAGGCTCGATGGTGGCTACCATCAATCTCCTTCCCATGGCGCGCCTAAGTATGAGAATTCTGCAGTGGACACTCCAAGTCCAATGGTCCTTACTACGTTTTCCCCTAAGCCATCCTGTCCCTCTCAGCAGGGTTTGCAGGAGTGCCCTCTTATGGTGGCTCAGGTCTCTGGACCTCCAAAAGGGGCACCCCTTCTCTATGTCCCCTACCCTAGCCACTGTGACCACGGATGCCTCTCGCCTCGGGTGGGGGTGGGGGGGCATTGTTGCAGCAGGACCGTCCAAGGCACGTGGAACCAGACGGAGACCTCACTGCATATCAATGTCCTGGAGATGAGGGCAGTGCTGTTAGCATTGCAAGCACTTCAGAGCCTTCTTCCCATCGGGACGATTGTGATCCAGATGGACAACATGTCTGTCGTTTGGTATATCAACAAACAAGGGGGAACCAGGTCCTATCCACTTTGTCGAGAGGCCATGAGAGTTTGGGAATGGGCGATTTCCACCAACCGCTTTCTCGTAGCGACGCATATTCCGGGTCGGTCCAACATCCTAGCGGACAGACTGAGTCGCACCATCCTCTCCCCGTACGAGTGGTCTCTGAATCCCAATGTAGCGAAGCAGATCTTTTCCAAATGGGGTCAACCTTGTTGCGATCTTTTTGCCTCTCCTTCAAACACAAAGTGCGACACCTACTTTGCTCTAATTCCCCCACCCGGGGAATTACCAAGAGACGCTCTGGTGCATGCTTGGCCTCCCGGTCTTCTTTATGCTTATCCGCCCCTTCCCCTGATGCTTAAATTTCTGCAGAAAGCCAGACGGTTGGGGTGCACGATAATCCTCATTGCCCCATTCTGGCCTTGTCAGGCATGGTTCCCTTATCTGTGGTCTCATCTAGTGAATCCCCCTTGGATTCTAGATCCCCATCCGGATCTGATATCTCACCCCCCCTAGGCCTACCAATCCCAAATCTGGACATCTTCAAGCTCACAGCTTGGTTGATCCAGTTCCACTGTTAGTTCGGACTCCCGGTATTTCTTCCCAGGTCAAGGCGATACTAGTGGCGGCCCACAAGCCGTCTACTAGGAAGGTTTATCGTAGCAAATGGAAACGTTTTTCTATTTGGACTGAACATCAGAACCTAGATCCTTTCACAGCTCCGTTACCAGCAGTCCTGGATTTTCTGTCGGGACTGTTTGATAAAGGTGCCAGCTCTTCCACAGTCAAAGTACAGTTGGCGGTTATCGCTCATTACCACGTTGGATGTGAACTTGGCCCTCTGGCTTCATCCAGATTATGTAAGGCCTTCTTAAAGGGCACCTTCCTACTAAGGCCTCCGGTCAAAGAGGTGATCCCTCCTTGGGACTTATCGCTGGTGCTCCAGGCCTTAACAGCTCCTCCCTTTGAGCCTGCTGCCTCGGTAGATCTCAAGTTCTTGTCCTGAGAAACGGCCTTTCTTGTCGCTATCACGTCAGCAAAAAGGGATGTTAAGTTGTCAATCTCGCCTTCATTCTTGCTGGATGGGTTGGAGTCCTCTAATGAAGGCTCAGGAGGAAACAACCTGATAGGAACTCTTCAAAGATCTGTCAGGCCAGGGAATTAACATGGAGCGTTATGGTAGGTACGCACCTGTATCCCGGGTGGCTCAATGGAACAGAAAAACTGGCCCTGTCTCTGGAGGCCAATCTAACTTGTAATGAGAGACAATGGTATCAATGGGTAGTCTATCCTGAAAGGCTGCAGAAGTGGATAGACTAAATGGTGGAAGACAACCATCTGGATAAGGTCACTTTAGACACTGGGAGACCTTTCCTGTTTTCTGCATAGGAGACAAATAATTGGTCCAATTTCCTGAGTTCTCAAGCTACATAACTTCTAATTTCGGAACTTCAAGCCCTTTGTGCCAAGCCTCCGTACTTGATTTTCCACAAGGATAGGGTATTCCTCAGGACCAATCCCTCCTTTCTCCCCAAAATTGCTTCCGAAACTAATATTAATCAGTCTATTAATTTGCCAGTCTTCTTCCCTAATTACCAAAATAAGGGCAAATTCATATTACACTCTTTGGATGTACACAGACAGTTGAGATTTTATCTGCACAGGACAACTGGTCATAGACGTTCAGATCAGTTATTTGTGTCCTTTGCTAGATCCAATCTGGGGAAAGCTGTTCCTAAAGTCACACTATCCAGGTGGATTTCTCATTGTATTCTCTTGGCTTATGAGAGTTCTGGCAGGCCTGCTCCTCAGGGAGTCCATGCCGATTCAACTCGGTCTGTTTCTACCTCTGCTGCTTTTCGAGCTAGAGTTTCGTTGGATGTCATTTGCTCGGCTGCCACGTGGGCCTCATCTCACACTTTTATAAACCACTACAAGTTAGATCTGGTTTCCAGAGGGAGAGCATCCTTTGGCTCCGCAGTGCTCCAGAGCATCCTTCCTTGAGGGCCTCCCAAGATTCAGGTAGCTGAGGACTCTGTCCCATAGGTTGATGCACAAATGAAGTTAACTACTTCAGATTAAGAAGTTATGTACTCACCATAACGTTCCATCTGAGTATGTAAACTTCATTTGTCAGCAACCATCCCTCCCTCCGTCCCCCTGTCCTCTTCGGATGTTTTTGGTGTTCCTGCTTCTCGGTAGGTTGTACCCGGTTTACCCTAGGCAGGTTGCGATTGCAAGCCTTGTTTTAGGCAAACTCGATCTGAGGTCAGGAAGGGATGGCATGGAGTTATGGGTAAGGGGGAGGAGCTTGGAGCTTGGATCTTAGCTGTTCGAAACTGCCGGCTCGGATCCGATATGGATCCGATAACCATAGGTTGCTGACAAATGAAGTTTACCTATTCAGATGGAACATTATGGTGAGTACATAACTTCTTATTACTAATTGCAAAATATGTTCTAGTTGGTGCCAAGACAAGAACCAGGACTCTGTTAAGGCTAGTTCTTCTCTGGTTTCACAATGTTTGTGTGAGTTATTATCCTTTGGCCTTTCTTATTCCTCTGTCAAAGTTCATTTGTTGGCCATTTCAGCATTTTTGCCCATTAATACTTCCTTTACAAAGCATTCCCATGTCAAACTGTTTTTGAAAGAGGTGTTTTATACCAGGCTGCCTAGAAAACAGGTATCTTCTCCTTGAGATCTCAACTTTTTAAAATTAGCTCTTAATCCATTTGAACCAGCCTGTAAGGCTAATTTGATGTTCATAACTCCACTGTAACTGTTTATGTGCCGCATACCACTGTAAAAACATGTCTCTTTTAATTTGTATGTATACTGATCATGTCTAAATAACTAAATGTGTCTGTAATTTTTCTTTGTGGAGCTTTTCTCCCCGGGCCTCTGCTGAAAAAGGGCCTTTTCAGCTCAGTCAGATACCTCCAGTTAACAAATGTAAAATAAAAATTAAATAAATAAATAAAACGGAAAACAGTTTTGCTGATTGCTCTGACTTTTGCAGGTAGACCATTTGAATTGCAAGCTCTCGTTGTGGGTCAGCCTTATCTCATTTTCCACCAAGAGGGGACTTCCTTGAGAACTAATTCTTCTTTTATGCCAAAAGTAGTATTTCCATTTACTTTGAACCATGACATTCACTTCTCTGTCTTCTTTCCAGAACCTGAAAACAAAGGAGAAATAATTCTTCATACTCTGAATGTCCACACACAACTTGGATATTATCTTGACAGCACTAAAACCTTTAGAAACTCTGATCAGCTATTCATTTCTTATGAAGGTAAGAAAAAGGACAACCTGTGTCAAAGCAAACTGTTTCCAAATGGTTGTCACATGCTTTTTCCTTTTGTTATATTCTCCACAGCATGGCAATTTCAGGTAGGGTCAAGGTGTACTCTACCTGAGCTTTGATTCATCAGTGGCTTTTTGGAAAATGTGAATTTTATAAATATTCTAGAAAGAGCAGCTTGGTCCTCTGTACATATCTTTACCAAACACTACAAACCTGACTCCTTTTCCAGATCTAGAGCATGCTTTGCTAGGACCATTCTCAAGAGGCTCCTAGAGCATCCTTCCTCCTCTCAGTCAATATAAGCAATGGTAGTCTACCAATATAGCCAAGGCTGCTGCAGCAGTAAACAAATGGTAATCATAGTACAGTTGTATAAGTTAACTTATAATAACAGTAGATGTTTGAATGATAACTGCTGCAGTACCTGCAAGATTTCTTTATGTATTCTGGTTCTTTGCTTCTTGAAGAGGACTGAAAAAACTGCAGCCTAACATCAATGTCACATATTCATCTGCCAGTAATTTCAAAATAAGTAAGTAGAAGTCTGCGAAAATGTATAGTAATTAGCCAGCCATCTAGTAATTGAGGAGTCTAAGAGCGTTTTACTTTTTTGAGGATGAAAACTCTCACATTAACTTATAGATGGCTGACGTCTTCTTTGTCTTATTACTTGGAGCGCCTCCAGCAGTAAATCATCCAGTGACTCCTGCAGCTACAGGTTTTGCAAGTGCCTAATGACAGCTGTGGTGTTGAATTGTTTACCTTCCAGCTATCATCCATGCTATTTTCTCCTATGTCATCTTCATGTTCATCTCCACCCCTTCCACTTGTTTCTGACAATTCATTGGTCAAATCAGATAACATTTTCTTTTCAAGTGCACTTACTAGGCAGTCTCATTACCTGCCATACTCCATTCATAGTATAATTTTCTTAAGTATCCACTAAATACTTTCTGGCAGCCTACTCTGCCTTTTTTATATTGCCACTAGAAGAGGACACATAATTCTATATAACCAGTGCCATGTGCAGTAGGAAGATGAATCTCACCATGTCTTGTTTAACCATGTACACAGTAGCATCTTATCGACCTCTGTCGCAACTTTTTATATGGCATTGCATCACTAGGCCTAATGCAGTCATGACCACAAACCTTTTTCATCCTGAGTTCTTCCTCAGTCCATTCCAATAAACATATGCGCTTCCCTAGATTCAGTTCCCCCCTGTAAGTGTGAGTAGCTGTATATTTTTATAATAAATATTCTCTATAGGATAATTCCATATGTATTTCTGGATGGTGTATGAGGAGTTGATAAAGAAACAACAGATGTTTTGTAATTATTTTTTACTTAGTAAGTCCTGATGTACACAAATGTCTTCTACCAGGGACAAACTTGGTAGATCTGAGGAAGATGGGTAGTTCCTAGAGTTCCTCATATATTCAGGTGGAGGGTGTGGAACTCAAACACAGGTATTTTTGCTAGATGTATAAAACGAATTCTTACTTTTTACAGTAATTTGTAACGTATACTGCTGAAATGATACTTATACATTATGTTTCCAAAATGACAACATAATCTGTAGAGAGTTGAAGTACATGATCCCATTACGAGTTATATGAAACTGCTTTCCTACTGTGCAGGTTCGCTATGCTCAGCTGATGAAGCAACAGGAAAAGATGATAAGAGATATGGAAGCTGTTGTCTCACGCAGGGAGACTATTGTGACCAGAGCAGAGGGGCAGGCCAAAATGGACAAGAAGCTGCCTACAAGAAGTGAATTTCAGAACAAACTTTTGGACTTGAAAAAAAAGATAAAAGAAAGTCAAAAGGTAAGAAGTCAAGAAAGTAGTCCAGAGAAGGTGAAAACTATATTGCATCATTTCTTAATATTTGCCAAGAATATCTTCTACTTGCATAAGTGATAACTTTCTTTCAGAGATCATTTCTTGTTCAGATATTTCCTGTCAGTAAAGGCTAGTAAGTTGAAAGGTTAAATTTTATCACTCAGGCAAACATTAGTGGAGCATGCTGTAGATAGATCTAAGCCATACCTTCAGGTAGGATGCACTTCCCCTGGATTCCGTCTATCACAGCTTCTATAAGAATTTGAAATTCATGGAAAAAATATATTAATAATGAACAGATGACTAGAAAAAATAGATGGTGTGTGGGGACTTGTAGCAAATTGTGTCTGCAGTAATAAAAACAGTCTCTGGAACCAGCTTCTCTGTTTTAAGTTGAGCTCTGTTTAAATGGAAGAATATAAAATTACTTTTCTGGCTACAGCTGTAGGGAATATGTATATAATTCCCAAAGCCTAGTTCAGTGTGGTCTCTTTTCAGGCAACAGAACAATACTTACTGATAAAAGTGTTTTCCTTTTCATACTCTTTAAAGTCCAGGCAGGAGTAATTCAGTCATTTTCTCTTTTACTGGATAACAGCTCCTTTCCCTCTAGTAGTTTTCTGTGACACCTTCAATACTGCCTTCATCCTTCAAAAGTTGCTTCCTAGAAAATTTTCTTTAGAATCCTCTGTCTAGATCCAGGGGTCCAAAATTTAACTCTCACCAGAAGTAGTGACCATGATGCACCTAGAGGTAGCTGCTGTGTATTAGTTATTTCAGATAGCCTGTCTTTGGTTTGCTTGCCAGACTCAGGCACTTTGTATTTCCTGTGATACACCCTCCTGAAGCTCTGCCTTTCCCTTTCATGTTAGACTCCCCACCCCCTGTAAAAGGAACCCCAACCACTGTGCAAACAGCAGACACAGCACCACAACAAGGAGTGTGTTTCTCAATCTTTGCAGTCACTTCACCACAATATACTTTGAGTTTATGTATGTGTATGTATGTGTTGTGTATGTGTGTGTGGATATATATATATATATATATATATATATATATATATATATATATATATATATATATATGCGTTTGTGTATATATATATATATATATATATATATATATATATATATATATATATATATATATATACACATTCATAAATGCATAAATACACGCGCACGCGCACACACACACACACACACACACACACACACACACACACACACACATATCATAGGATCATAGGAAGTTACTAGGCTATTGTCCCTGAGGCCCTTACAAGCTTAGCCAAGAATTTAGGCAATGTTCCGACAAGAAAGCACCTGATGCTCCTCTCCAGCAGTGGCACAGGTGGAATCCCAGGGGTGTATTTTGTGTTCCCCATCCAGTAATCCAGGTTGCACTTAAAAAGGGTAAATGAGGTACTCTGCTTGATGTGGAAAGGGACTCTGTTCCACAGAAGGGGGAGTCTCTGGGACACAAATCTGTCCCACCAACAAGTTCTATTAATGTCACAGACCAGGTTGAGGTTCTACGTGCGTGTTACTCGAGTGGAGCTTGACTTGCTGATATGCAGCAGTCCCATCAAGGTGGGGTCTGAGATTGCTTTGAATGCCAGGCAGAGGTCACCTCTGAGGAGTCTGTATGAGAATGAGTAGAGAGACAGGGATTTTAGCCTATCTGTGTACATGTTTGAGGCCCTGGATTCTCCTGGTGAGGAACCTCTGAGACCTCTCTAGCTGCTGCATGTGCTTTGTGAGAGACATGCTGAAAGGGGCAATGCACTCAATAATGGGTGTTAAAAGGGAAGAATACAGGGCTGTTATGATCTCTTTGTCCCTGGATGAGATACCCTTAGTAATAAGCTGAGCCATGCAGAAAGTTTTTCATATGACAGAGACAGTATGGTGGTCAAAAATCATTTTGCTATCAACTTGGGTGCTCAAGTCCCTCATGACTAATTGCGTGCTTAGGACCTTGTTATTAATGTGATAATTTGTGGGGAAGTCACTCTCCCCAAATGTGATGATGCATTTTGTGGCATTCAGTTTGAGGTCATGTTTCTGGCACCAATCATTTGTTTGGGTGAGACCCTCTTGGAGGATGTCCACATCACTAGGGGAACTGATGACAGCGCCCAGCTTGCAGTCATCTGCAAACTTGGTCAGCCATATCCATAGCCCACTGGTTTTGGGTTGCACTTCAGAAAAGTATATCCCAAATAATAGTGGCCCCAACACTGAACCCTGGGGTACGCTGCTTGTTACGGGTGTACTGCTTGAGGTGGCTTCCCCTATTTTGACTAGGTGGGTTCTATCTGTGAGCCAGTTTGCTACCTATCTGGTAACATAAGGATTGATAACTAGTTGAGAGATTTTATCTATTATGCCCGAGTGAGGAATAGTGTCAAAGCCTTTGGCTAGGTCAATGTAGGCAGTGTGTACCGTCTTCCCCTCGCCCATGGCTTTGGTGACTGTCTCAAAGAAGTTGACCAAATTTAGCAGACATGACCTCCCCTTGACAAAGCCAAACTGTGTGGGATCGAGTGTTTGGAGGTTGCCAGTGTACTTGTTAATGAGGTCCATAATAATCCATTCCATGGCCTTGCAAATCAGGCTAGCTAGGTTGATGGGTCTATAGTTTTCCAGATTGGTGTATGCTCCACCTTTCTGTAAAGGGGTAATAGTGACTGTCCTCTACTCAGCTGGGACAAAGCTGGTACTCAGACTTCGGTTGACTAGGGCACCTAATGGTGCTGCAAGCTCCTGCCTGGGTTCACATAGGATGCAGCCTGGTATGTTATCGGGTCCCATGGAGGCTGTATTTTTTGCCTTTGAGAGAGCAGTGATGACCTGTTGCCTAGATATAAAGGGAAGGGGGCAGGTACTGGGGATGTCCTGATTTACGTTTGGGGGACAGAGGGGTGAAGTTTTTGCTGAATCTCTCAGCCAGAGTTTGCTATATCTATGGCATTTGTATATGTGGTGTCCTTGACCACCAGTTCTGAACAGATGTGGGTACTTCCTTTGAGGTTGCGGTCATATGTGAAGGAGGCCTTTTGATTGCCTGTAGTAGATGTGGCCAATGTGGACTTGAAGTTTGCTTTGGAGAATTTCACTAGTGCCTAGAAGGTGCCCTGAAGCTTTGTAAGCTGACTGGCTGTTATATTCTTTGTAGGATATAACCCATACAGCTAAGACTGCTGTAGCAGTGCTCATTTGAACATCTGTTGTTATGATAAGTTCAGCTTACACAACTGTACTATATTTTACTGGTCTGATGTTGTGAAGGACATAGAACATTTTTGTGTAACTTGTCTAGAATTTGAAGGGATAGCACCTAACCCAAGGTTTAATAGCTCTCTGGTATTCTTACGTATTCTGGCTGTCCATTTTGAATGGTAATTGTGGATTGCAGTTATAAAACCTATGTAAGGACCATCAGTATATTCTAGCAATTATTGATGATACAGCTACATTTCCCATGCTAGTACCCCTACAAAGACTAAGTGCAAAGGCTGTTATGAAGGAGCTGGTATTACTTTTTTATAATATTGCCTTTTTCTAGAGTAAGGAATTGCCCAAAAAACTCCTCCTGTCCAAGGTACCACTATCACATCTAGAGTAATGCTTGAACTGAATCCATTTTATAAAGAAAAACAGTTAAGGACATTTGTATACCACACTCAGAGAGATGAGTTGATACTTTTGTGTTTAAAATCTATGTTGTAGAAGGCTATAGACATGGACAGGAATAATAACGATGATGTACTTAAATGTCTTCCTTTTTTCTTTTAAATTTTGTTTTCAGCATTTGTGCTTGACTAAATTAAGTTCAATGTTTTACTTGGTCAGCCAAGCTATATATGCATACATATATATAAATATATATATATATATATATATATATATATATATATATATATATATATATGTGTATATATATATGCATCTATATTTTTCTCTTTCCAGACCCTGTTCTGATAATGGAAATAACATTTACTTTGCAAAATTTTGTGAACTGTATAATGAGGTATATGTAGCTAGGCTTTTCTAACCTCAAAAATTCATGCCTACCTCTTTAACCTAAAACAAGCCACAATAGTCCCCGACATCTTACCTGCTGAATACCTCAGGCTTGCTGTAGATGCCATAGCTTATGCCATATCTTTATTATTCAGAGATCAATATGTGAATCCCATGACTAACAAGATGGCTGCTCACTGATCAGTAGCTTAATTTCAACTCTCTCAGTGTGAAAAAAAGAAACTGAGAGATAAGGATCAGTATCTCTGCCAGTTTTAGTAAGTTCAGTTACTGGCTAGTAAGTACACTGCATGGATGCCAGCAAAGAAGAAACTTAGAGAGCTTGAAAGAAAATCAACTAGAAAAGGTGAAGAGAAAACACTGACTGGAAATAATCCCGCAGTTGTTTAGCAAAAGCAGTTCAAGCTCCATCTTTGGTGGAAGACATGGCTTCCAGTAATCTAGAGGACAAAAATAAATCAAATATGCTTAAAGCTGATTAAAATTAACAAAACACTGAATAAGTATATCAACTTAAATAACAAAAGGTTGGAAATGGAAGAAGCTTTAAACAGCTACTCAGATGAACTGATAATACTTCAAAAATCAGAGGACGAAATGAAGAAAAGGCTGATGATTATGAGACTTCTCAAGAAGAGCTGTTTCAAAAATGGTAGAGTTAGAGGACGCAGGGAAAACATGAGAGTTTCTGCTGTACCAGAGAAACTGGGAGAAACAGACCATATTAATTTTATAAAAGCACAAATAAGCAGCTGGACTGATTTTCCACTGCAGGATTTGTTAATTGAAAGGGCATGTTTGTGTACTCCCAACCTGGCCATGAGAAAGGAACCAAAATCTGTATTAGTAAAGATAATCATACCTGAAGAAAGAGTTGATCCTGACAAAACTGTGGCAGAAGGGCAAAATATTAACAGTTTGAGACTGTAGAGTGTTTGTGTAAAATAATTGATTATTCACTGTACACCAGGTAGAAGAGAAGCAAATTTATATGAGCAGTCAGGAACTGTCAAGAGGCAGGTGTTTGATTCAAAGTGCTGTATTCAGCTGTCTTCCGAATATTTTTCCTGGAAGGATCAAGCCATGTTTTGATGCAGAACAGGCTAAGTAGGAAACAAAAGTTTGTCCAACAAAAAGTTAGCCAGCAAACAGAAGGGGACTGTGTTTCTCATTCTTCTGATAATAAAGATCATAGAGAACCTTTGCCAGTAAAACCTTTCTCAATGTTCTAAAGGAAAGTGCTTGAGAAACAGAAAAAAAAAACAGGAGTTGACTAAAAGAACTGGAAGTTCACTGGACTTGACCTGGAGTATGGGGCTGGAGATGGAGATGATCGGGAAGAAGATGAGCAACACTGAAATTGGTGAGTAAATATGAGATTATAAAACTTAAATAACATTTGTGAAATATAGCTTTACAAGCAAAAGTGGAAAGGTTGGACTGTTTTTGACTTTGTTAAATTTGTGGAGGACTGAAAAGCACATGCCCCACTTCATATCATTAATGTTTGGAAGGACACCAAGGAGAAGGGAGGAATGTCACTGTAAGTAAAACAGTTCTTGTTCTTAACAGTATTTATATAAAATATTTCATGCTCTAAATTCCAGGTTATATACTAAAGCATTTTCAGATATTGTAGGTGATAAAGAAACTAAAGTAAACATATATATATATATATTTTATATATATATATATATATATATATATATATATATATATATATATATATATTTTTTTTTTACTTTCTAGTTTTTAAAAATGTAGACATTACAGTGTAAAATGAGAAGAAAGACTGGACAAAAGCATGTTTACGTTAATAGGCTGTAATCATTGGTTGTTGAGGTGAGGGATGGGGTACAGAAGTACACAGATTATAATTATAATATATGTATAGTTGATACGTTTTCTCTTACTTTTATATAGGTGAATGTCTGAATTAAGGCCTTTGGCTTAATCTAATAAATTTTAGTGTAAGCAAGTAAATAAGAAAACACTGGGTATAATGAAAAGATCTGATATTGTTCTTTTCATTCTTCCTCAATGCATGGGTTGCAGCTCCAATCCTCGGATGTGACTTGGCAGCATACTACAGACATTGGATTCAACTCTTGAGTGCCTACCTGTATCCATAATGCCCTAGTCCACCCCCAATACATCAGATCTTGTTTGCTGTCATCACGCATGGACATAGGATCCTCTCTTGTATTTACAACAGTAAGTGCACTTATCTCATTCCTTTTCAGTCTGCTTTCTTTATTTCAATATTCTCTTCTCCCTTATACAATTGTTCACCCTCCCTCTCAGTTTTGTGGGTTTTCTCCATTAGGCCTTATACAATTCCCACAGTAACCTTCTATAAGTACCATTGTTGGTACTCTTCTTCCTGTCTATCTCTAAATCTTACCCTTTCCCACAGGGTATTCTTTATTACCATTGGTGGTATTTTCTCTCTCTAAAATAAAAAAAAATCTTTGTTTGCCTATTTAGCCTTCTTTTTTTGTGGAACTTTCTGTCATGGCTGATAAACTGACAGGTTTTAAGAAATGCACTTCCTGTGGGCATAAAATCATTAACTCTGATGTCTAGAGGAGTGAATTTGCTGTTTAGGAGTGGCTCACTTGACTATTAATTGTACTATTTGTGTAGGTTTCAGTTCTAGAGCATAGCTGACAGGCATAACAAGTTTGTCCTCAAAGGATTGCTGCCACCTTCATCTTCATCCTCCTTAGGGGTTCAAACCCCCAGTAAATCTTCAAAAGCTCCTTTGGAGCACAGAAAATGGTCACCTCTGAAGTCTCCAAAAATGTCCTTGGAGCCACCATGGAAAATTCAAAAACCTCAGCTCTGAGTTCCTTGGATCAAAAAAGACAATCTAGGGATCCAAAGCATTCGGACCCTAAGCCTTCAGAACCTATTTTTATTTCTTATAGTCTTACCATCCATACTATGGATCCAAAGCACTTCCAAAGGAACTTTCTGTCATGGCTGATAAACTGACAGGTTTTAAGAAATGCACTTCCTGTGGGCATAAAATCATTAACTCTGATGTCTAGAGGAGTGAATTTGCTGTTTAGGAGTGGCTCACTTGACTATTAATTGTACTATTTGTGTAGGCTTCAGTTCTAGAGCATAGCTGACAGGCATAACAAGTTTGTCCTCAAAGGATTGCTGCCACCTTCATCTTCATCCTCCTTAGGGGTTCAAACCCCCAGTAAATCTTCAAAAGCTCCTTTGGAGCACAGAAAATGGTCACCTCTGAAGTCTCCAAAAATGTCCTTGGAGCCACCATGGAAAATTCAAAAACCTCAGCTCTGAGTTCCTTGGATCAAAAAAGACAATCTAGGGATCCAAAGCATTCGGACCCTAAGCCTTCAGAACCTATTTTTATTTCTTATAGTCTTACCATCCATACTATGGATCCAAAGTACTTCCAAAGGACAAACCCCACTTAAACAAAAAAGTCCCAGTTGATGTAATAGTTGTGGCAGCAGCCACCAAAAAGGAGCTCCTCTGTCCATTCCCCTAACAGAGAATCAAGGGTGCTGGACAGATTGGGAAGTATGTATTTGCTTCAGCAACCTTTGCACTGTGGTCCCTGAATTATCTGGCACACTTTACAAGATGACAGATTTGACAAAAGAACTTTCAAAATACTCCTTGGAGTCCATGTCTGCAGAGGATTATAAAATATCATCTTCTCAGCTGGCCACCCTTTTATCTATTTCCAATGCATTCATGAATTTAATCTATCATGCAGCAGAAGGTACCTATCAGGTGGCTGGTTCAGGCATTGCCATAAGGAACAGAAGACATGCCTGGATGCAGCTATGTGACTTTGTGGAGACTTTCAAGTCTTCTTTCATCAATGCCCCTTTTGATGAAACATCCTTATTTGGCCGTTCTGTGAAAGATATTCTTTCCCACAGTGAGCAAGAAGGAAAGACTCTGTCTGCCATTGGGATATGATTTTCTACCACTCAATGATCCTTTTCAAGGAATCAGAGAGGTGGCAAGAAAATGTGGTTCCACAAATCCCAGGGATCTTTATAGGACTCATGTCGAGACAACTCCTTCAGAGACAGAGGAGTGAGTTCAATCAGAAAATGCCATATTTGCAGCAGAGGAAGCCTGCAAAATCAAGGTTCCAGATATTCCTTTCCAGATGGAACCTTTCAGTGTTCCTGAAGTGCTGCCTGACTGCCTGCCTCTGGAGGCAGTTTGGGGACACTTGTCTTTGCACCCAGTAGCCTGGACTGCTATAACAAATGATTCTTGGGTACTAAAAATAATATCCAGAGGTTAATTCATACCATTTTCCCAGACCCCACTTCCAAAAGAAAGAAGCTCCCTGATGTTCCATCCAGTCAGAGGGAAGCTGCAGCACAAGAAATTCAAAAGCAGCTGGACAAAACAGTCATCCAGGATATCCCACCAGACCAAACAGGATTCGGAACTTACTTAAGAAGAAGACAGGTGACCTGAGACCATTTTTCGATCTAAGCAAGCAAAACCAATTTGTGAGGAAATCAAATTTCCGAATGGTCATGGTTCAGTCCATTCTACCTCTTCCACACAAGCAGGATTGGATGTGCTTCACTGGTCTTCAGGGTGTGTACTGTCACATCAAAATTGACAGAGGCTCCCAGAGACATTTATGCTTTTCTCTGAGAGTCAGTCACTACCATTTCAGAGCCCTGCCTTTTGAACTTGCCACAGCCCCCAGAGTGTATACCAGGTATATGACAGTGGTAGCAGCTCATCTGAGACTATAAGGATTTTGAGTGTTTCCATATCTAAATGACTGGCTTCTCACTGCCCCAGCCATGCATCCCCTAGAACAATCCAGTGAGTAGTTGCTCCAGATTTGTCAGTCACTAGGCGCAACAGTTAATATTAGTCCAGAAAATATAAAAAGAGCAACCAGCAAAATACAAATGATTGAATAAAAGTAAAAAATAAACCTGGCTAGGCAGAGAGTAAAAGACAAAATATTTAATAAAAAATACTTAAAATATTCACAGGAATACTAGTAAAACAAACAGGATAAACACTTTCATACTCAAGGGTACTTCATCAGATCCATTCTTACATCAATTAACATTGCACTTATATAACTCAGTGTTTTAGGTCACATGATTTTAACAATGGCTAATGGGGATGATTTCATTTAACACCTTGCCTGCATCAGCCCTTAACAAATGCATCCATTTTATTTCTGTGCATTCAGTTCTTGTTTTTATGTCACCACCTCTCAGATTAAGTGTGTATATTTCTAACACCAAAAACTTGAACCAATGTTCACAACTTGTTGACAAGACATGTTTGGACAGTGCATTCCTGTCATCATTTCTATTGACAGCATACACATGTTCTCTTATACGGCCTCTCAAGCAGCGGTTAGTCTTTTCCACATAGAAACTTTTGCAGATAACACAAGAAGCACAATAAACATTTTTGGTACTACAATCTGCATAAAACCGCATATTAAATGTCTGCCCTGTTTCTGGATGTACAAAATGATTATCCTTATCAGTATATCTACAGACATTACAGTGATGACAGGGAAAGGTCCCTACTCTCTGACTAACTGTCCCCTCCTCACGATCAGATAAGGGTTTATAACACAGCATTTTCTTTCATAATGGACGATTTTTGAAACAAAAGGAGGGGGTTTCACCCAGCAGTCTCTTACAGTTGTCATCTGAAGCCATAATCTTCCAGTGTTTCTTGACAATTTCAGACAGACCCTGAATCCCTGGAATATGTAAGGTACATACGTACAGGTTGAATAGAGCTACTGGTAACAGGGACAAGATCCTCACTTAAGCTACTAAAGTATGGTCTAGTGCGTGTGTCCCTTAGCATAACTGCATCATTCTGTGCAGTTGTTATATCTACATCACTGTACCCTCTTTTCATTAAATTTGAGGCAAGTGTGTCAAAGGAGTCATACATGTCACTGTCTCTTGTACGTAGTCTGGCTGTCCTAAAAAAACTGACCTTTGAGGACATTCTGTGTAACACGTTTTGGATGCATACTGCGTGAGTGTACTGTGTTATTAGACTTGCAGGGCTTAATGTTTTGTCTCGTATGTATACCATCTAGTGTCTTAATCACTGTAACATCTAGAAAAGGGATAGACTCTGTGGACCACTCATAAGTAAATCTGAGAAAGTTGGTCGTGCTATTTAAATAGGACACAAACTGGTCAAGGCTTTCTAATGTGCCTCCCCATACAAGGAAGAGGTCATCCACATAATTACCATAGTAGAGTACAGATTCCTTGAACCTGTTGTTGTCAGAAAGAACATTCTGCATCTCCCATTTGGCTAAAACAATATTGGCATAGCTGTTGGCACACACCATGCCCATAGCTACCCCTGTTTTTTGTAAATAGTGTTTGTTCTCAAAGATAAACACATTGTGTTCTAAATTCAGCTCCAATAGAGTGCAAACCAAGTAGAATTATCACTGCTGAAGGTGGAACTCTTCCCTAAATGCATCCGAACATAGTCAATGCCTGCATCATTGGGAATGCAGCTAAACAATGAAGCAACATCCAACATGACCAATAGGGCCTCTTCTCTAAACCCTGTGGCAGACCACTTGCTCATTTTACTCATGAAATCCCCGGTGTCTTTGAGGATATTTCCTATCCCATTGACCACTGGGCGAAGTTGTTCTCTGCGAAAATGGATAGTGGCTCAGTGGCCCATCCCCTAACAGACACTATGGGCCGCATAGGTGGATGCAGTCTATCCTTATGTACTTTGGGAAGTCCATAAATTTTAGGTACTACTGCATGCTCAACCAGGAAGTACTCATACAACTTTCTGTCTATCACACCATCCATAAGTAAACTCTTCACACTCTCAGGTATTCTATTGGTTAACCTTATAACTTCTCCAGTATTCAACTTAACATAAGTGCTCTCATCACCCAGCATTAGAAGCATGGCATTTAAGTATTCTGAGACATCCAAAAAGACTATACCACCCCCTTTATCAGCTGGGCGAAAACAGATGTCTTGACTTTTCATCAAGTCAAGCAAGGACGAAAACTCTTCTTGACTCAAGTTGTTACAGTTTCTTTTACCTTTCCTATTCCTATTAGAGGAGTTAGAAAAATAATAGATGTCATCAGTGCAAAATTTAAGAGTGGCTTCAACTAATGGTGAGTTTACTGGTGTAAAAACACTAGGTTTTCTAAGATTGCTGGCATAAGTGCTCTCTCCATTTCCACACTGTAACTTCAAAGGCAAATTTCTGACAAACTCTTTCAAATCAGTCAAAACATCATTTAAAATAGAGTTCCCAGTTGGTATAAAGTTGAGTCCCCTGTTCAACACATTCTTCTGTTCAGCAGTCAAAGTTATTGAGGAAAGGTTAAAAATTAAGTCTTTCTCACCTTGTTCCGAACTGTCAGTCCTGTTTCTGTTGTATCCTGTGCATACTGCCTCTTCTTGAAGTTCTTGTCCCTGCTCTGGGACCTCCCTCTGTGCTTCACATTGAGGAGTTCTGGAGCTTGTAGCAATAAAAAAGGCTGTTTCCTCAAAGCAGTGCTATTTTTACCTTGTGAAACTCCACTTCCCTGATTAAAATCTACAGCATTCACCAAAGTATCAGAAATCTGTGTAGTTCTGTTTCTATCGCTTGTATTTGGACATAAAACTGTAGGGAAACCAGTAAATTAGTTATGTGGGTTCGGGAGGATTTAAAGACACTGGTGGTCCTTGTTGCAGCTCTTCAGACCATTATCCATAGCCTTCTGGTAAAGGAGCATTCTCTTGATTCTGTTTCTGCACTACCTGTTTGGTAGTGTTGGTACCTCCTCCAGCCACCCAAGCTCTCCTGTCATTGGTCGAGCGAGCATCTCTCTGATTCCTCGTTGGTTCCAATTTGCGGTTCATCTGCCTGTCATCAGACCAGGAAAAAATGTGGCCAGTGCTAAAATCTTTGAAGTCCCTGGCTATTTTCTTCTTCTTTACCTCCTGCAGCCGTTTATCGTACTGCATGAGGTCTCCCAATAGTTCATCAAGTTTTTGTTTGTAGGGAGAGAACTCTGTCAGTGTATTTAGTTCATTAATATTGTCAATAACTTCTTTACGTAAGCTGGTCTCCACAGGACCAAAGTATTTCAGCAACAAACATATATATCCTGCACTGACTTCAAGATTATAATTCTGTCATTCTGTAAGTTGGCATTTTGCAAATACGAAGTCCTCTGGGAATGATTTTGAAATGGAGACAGGCTTCAGGGTGGAATCTCTGCCACTGAAGCCTTTTCAACTGATATAAGTTGTTCTCAGTGGTCCGGAACGACTGTGTAAAACGGTCATGGTCAGCAAATTCTACAGTTTCAATCACACTCGGATCCAAGGCCTCTATGTTTATCGAGAGTAAGGGGTTTCCATCACTCGCCCCTAACAAACGATCCAGTCTATTCATAAACATGCTTTCTTGGTTGGCTCCCAGGGTGAAGTCTTCCCCAGCTATAAAGCTCTCTGCCATGCTCTTACTCAAAATATAAGTCCAGAAAATATAAAAAGAGCAACCAGCAAAATACAAATGACTGAATAAAAGTAAGAAATAAAACTGGCTAGGCAGAGAGTAAAAGCCAAAATATTTAATAAAAAATACTTAAAATATTCACAAAAATACTAGTAAAACAAACAGGATAAGCACTTTCATACTCAAAGGTACTTCATCAGATCCATTCTTGCATCAATTAACATTGCACTTATATAACTCGGTGTTTGAGGTCACGTGATTTTAACAATGGCTTAATGGGGATGAGTTCATTTAACCCCTTGCCTGCATCAGATCTTAACAAATGCATCCATTTTATTTCTGTGCATTCAGTTCTTGTTTTTATGTCACCACTTCTCAGAGTAAGTGTGTATATTTCTAACACCAAAAACTTGAACCAGTGTTCACAACTTGTTGACAAGTGCATTCCTATCATCCTTTCTATTGACAGCATACACATGTTCTCTTATACGGTCTCTCAAGCAGCGGTTAGTCTTTCCCACATAGAAACTTTTGCAGATAACACAAGAAGCACAAAAAACAACATTTTTGGTACTACAATCTGCATAAAACCGCATATTAAATTCTGTCCTGTTTCTGGATGTACAAAATGATTATCGTTATCAATATATCTGCAGACATTACAGTGACGACAGGGAAAGGTCCATACTCTCTGACTAACTGTCCCCTCCTCACAATCAGACAGGGGTTTATAACACAGCATTTTCTTTAATGATGGATGACTTTTGAAACAAAAGGAGGAGGTTTCACCCAGCAGTCTCTTACAATTGCCATCTGAAGCCAAAATCTTCCAGTGTTTCTTGACAATTTCACAGATAGACCCTGAATCCCTGGAATATGTAAGGTTCATATGTACAGGTTGAATAGAGCTACTGGTAACAGGGACAAGATCCTCACTTAAGCCACTAAAGTATGGTCTAGTGTGTGTTTCCCTTAGAATAACTGCATCTTTCTGTGCAGTTGTTATATCTAGGTCACTGTACTCTCTTTTCATTAAATTCAAGGCAAATATGTCAAAGGAGTCATACATGGCACTGTCTCTTATACTTAGAATGGCTGTCCTAAAAAACTGACCTACATTGCAGTAAACGGAAATCTCCCCTTATGGAGATTTCCATTTACACGCTCAAGATTCTGAGCATTTGATATTCTCGTGTCGACAATGTCAGATTCGACCTTGTCGGCTTTCGAGAATATAATATAGACCCTTACCAATAGCTCTATTCATTGGTTTAAGTTTTTGGTGTTAGAAATATGCACACTTAATCTGAGAGGTGGTGACATAAAAACAAGAACTGAATGCACAGAAATAAAATGGATGCATTTGTTAAGGGCTGATGCAGGCAAGGGGTTAAATGAAATCACCCCCATTAAGCCATTGTTAAAATCAAGTGACCCCAAACACTGAATTATATAAGTGCAATGTTAATTGATGTAAGAATGGATCTGATGAATTACCTTTGAGTATGAAAGCGCTTATCCTGTTTGTTTTACTAGTATTTTTGTGTCTATTTTAAGTATTTTTTATTAAATATTTTGGCTTTTACTCTCTGCCTAGCCAGTTTTATTTTTTACTTTTACAACAGTTAATATTGCCAAATCCAAACTGACACCAGTACAGAGCCAGAAGTTTATTGGGGCCCATCTATACATGAAATCAGATTGCTTCCTTACCAACTCACCATGTATACAATCTCATATCTCAAGTTCATCAAATTCTTTCTCTTCTTCTGTCAAGCTTGTTCTTCAAGCATTAGGATCCATGGCAGCATCCATAGTATTAGTTCCATTAGCTCATTACTTTATGCATGTGCTTCAATGGACTCTAGCTGCTCAGTGGTCTATTCTTCGACAGCCCCTATACTTTCCAGTCAAATTTACTCAGGTATGCGAAACCACATTTGTTGGTGGATACAGTTAGACAATATTTACCAAGGTCGATCTTTTGGTCTGTCTCCCCCATTGGCCACAGTGACCATGGACACCTCCCAGCTGGAGGGCAGCATTACTTGGGAAGGACATTTTATGGCAATTGCCCCCCCCCCAAAGAGACCAATTTGCATCTCCCGTGTCCTGGAGATGAGGGCAGTCCTTTTAGAGTTGCAAGCACTTCAAAATGCTCTCCCTCTAGGGACCATTGCAATTCAGAATGACAACATGTCTGTAGTCTGGTACATCAACAAACAAGGAGGAACTCAATCTTACCCTCCCTGTCAAGAAGCTATGAGAGTATGGCAATGGGCTATTTCTTCCAACCACTTTCTAGTAGCAATGCACATTCTGGGGAAATCCAATGTACTAGCAGACAAACTCACCAGGGCCATTCGCTTACCTCATGAGTGGTCTTTCAGTCAGTCAATGGCAAAGAAAGTTTTCAACCACTGGGGCCAACCATGCTGTGATCTTTTTGCATCTCCCCACAACAACATGTGCAGGAGGCATTTTGCCCTGATCCCCCCCCCTTCAGGGGCAGTCACGCGAGAGATCCTCTAGTCCACATTTGGCCCTTCAGTCTCCTTTGTCTATCTCCAGAGCCTCTAATTCCAAACTTCTTCAGAAAGCTTGTTGGTTGAAGAGCTCAGTCATTCTTATTATCCCTTGTTGGCCTCTGCAGGTGTGATTCCTCTTCCTCTGGTCTCATCTTTGCTATCCTTTTTGAATACTGGACACAATTCAAGACCTTCTGTCACATCCTTCAAGGAAGAAATATCCCAGTATTTCATCCCTCAAGCTAACTGCATAGTTTCTCTGTTCCATTAATAGCCAGGCAGCCCAGGCTGTACTCCCTAGTACACACCATTCTTTTATCTAACAAAAAGCCTCCACCAGAAGAATTTACAAAAGCAAATGGAAAAGATGTTCTCAGCAAGGCCTTTCTCTGCCAAAACATCCTAAGTCCTATTCAGCTATATCAGTGGCTACTTCATCTGCATTTTGGGCAAGAACATCTATGAATGATATTTGCACAGCAGCCATATGGTCCAGTTTGCATACCTTTGTTACTCATTACAAACTGGACTTAATTTCCAGAAGTAGAGCTGCCTTTGGTTCAGCAGTTTTCTGGAATATCCTTCCATGAGGGCCACCCAAGATTTACTTCGCTAGAGAGTCTGTTCCATATATTCAGGAAGAATAAAAGGGACAGCATCAGATATAAAAGTTATGCACTCACCATATCTAGGCATCTGTGTTGTCCATTTTCATTCTTCCTCCTCTTATGGAGGGATCTAATGGATTTTTTGTTTAATTTTCTGTGTTGGAACCTACTCTAGTTTCTAGTTTCTGTTCTATTACTCACTGAATGCTATATGGCAGCAAACTCAGTCTGAGGTATTGGGGATGGACTAGGGCATTATGGGTAGATGGAGAATCTCAAGAGTCTGTAGTATGCAGCCAGTTCAGATCCAAGGATCAGATCCATAACCCATACATTGAGGAAGAATAAAAATGGACAACACAGATGCCTAGTTATGGTGAGTATGTAACTTTCCATAACTTATTTTTTCCTTTAACAAATAAATGTTCAGTGTGAGCTGAGAAGTCTGCAGCTGAGGGCAGCTGTACATTTTGTTCTTATGTTTCCATGGAGACAAGCTGACTATAGAGGCAGGCAATAAAAGCCAGAACACTTTTTAAGGCTAAACGTTAATGTTTTCTGAAATCATACTAGTTGTGTTCACATTTAGGAGAGGAATAAAAATTAGACAAAAACAAACAGCAGTTAGTATAAGTAAGAGCACAGGCTGTAACATGCTTCTTGGCATGGATAACCTTAATTTTAGTAAAAAGATAATAATGGTAGATTTGTGGTAGTTAGGGTCTACTGGCAAACAAGGAGGATTACAATGGCAAGTGTTTATATACCACCTAAAGTTACTATTACAGAGTTTTAAGACATTTTTAGGAGAAATAATCAGCTTTCAGTAGGGAATAACAGTGATTATGTATCTGGGGGACCTAAAAGAGAAAATATAATAAAATACTGTAAATTTCAGAAGAAAGTTATGGAGATGTTTGGTATGGAAGACATGAATTCAGTAGTAGGAACTCAGAAAGAATTTACATATTATTCCACAAGGTACAATAACTGAGCTGGACTAAACAGAAATTATATTTCACAGGAACATGTACAATTAATTGAAAGCTTCAACATATATCCAATAACTGTTTTAGATTGTGTCCCAATAACACCTATGAAAATAAATCTCAGGGTAATAAAGCAAAAATGAGACACTGGTGCTTCCCCACCTACCTGTTAAAAAGAGAGGAATTTAAGGAATCCTTAGTGAAAATTATTTGAGAGTTATTAGGGAGGACAGAAGTTTCTTCAAAAATTATAGCTAGTGAGTGTAATAAAATAAAAATGGAGTTTAATGATAGTGTAGAAATAAAAAGAGATATGGTTAAGAAATTACAAGAATTATTTAGAAGGTCTGACAATGGTTAAAGTATTACAGAATAAATAAGGGGAATCTCACATAATAAGAAGAGGCACACTTGCAGAGTGATAAAGAGAAAATAAGAGAGTGCCTGGATAATATTCACGAGTTTAGAAAGATTGCTGTTAAGCAGGTGTTTTTTGATAACTCCAGAGCACAAAAATGTTTAGCACAATGACTTAGGCAACAGAAAGTTGAAAGGATTGTTGCCAAACCAGGGAGCTTATAATAAGAAAAATAACCAAAGATCCTGTAGAGGTGTTAGAGTTATTTCAGAAATGTTATGGAAATTTGTATAAAGCAGAGAAATTGAGAAATCAAGAAAAAGCACAAATGAAAATGTTTATGAAGACTTAAGTATGCCAAGGTAGATAAGGCTCAATAATTAACAGTGAAGGTAGGAGAAGATGAGATAAAACCAGTGACGTACAGTCAGTCTGCAAGAAAGTTTCAAGGCATAAATGTTTGGAGGGAAGAAAGTGATAAAGATCTGGAAGGTTTTGCTTAACAGTATTTTAAAAGGAGGGAAAGCACAAACATCCTGGAAGAAAGCTGTGGTGGTGGTAATACCTAAAGATGGTAAAGACCCATCAGACCCAACTTCATATAGGCCCATTTCAGTTTTAAACCATGATTATAAAGTGCTCATGTCTATAATAGTTAAAAGAATAGCAAAGTTGTTGCCAAAATTGTTATATACAGATCATTGTGATTTTTGTGGAGGAGGCAAACATTTGATAATGTTAATAGAACAATGATGATCCAGAGTGAAGCAGAGTGTAAGAAAATACCTCTGTTGTTAGTGGGTCTTGATGCAGAGAAAGCATTCAAGACAGTAAGCTGGGACTTTATGAGTAGGGCAATGAAAGCATTTGCATTCCCTGATACAAAAATAAGGATAATTAGGGGGATATATGAAAGATCGGAGGCAAAAATTAAAGTGGGAGGGTTCCTTTCTGACAAGCTGTCTGAACAGAGAAACCAGGCAAAAATGTCCTCTCTCTCCTTTGTTATTTGGGTATTTGCTTTGTATTTAGAGCTATTGTCAAAGAAAATAAAGGACTCAGAAATTGAACCGGTGTGGTAATTAAGAAAAGTTGGCTTCATTTGCAGATAATATTATTTTGTATCTGATAAAATCAGAAAAGGACATCTCAGTGTTGTGGAACACCTTAAGACAGTTTCAAGTCTTTTTGGGATAGAAAATGAATGAAGCTAAAACAAAGTCATAACTGTAAACTATGTACTGTCACATGAATTGGTCCAGCAATACCCATATTTATGGGGACACAATAAAATAGTGTTTTGGAGTAGGGATTTAAAAGAATTCTGTTATGGCAGCTAAGAGTTTGTGGGAAGAGAAAGATAATACAGAACTAATATAAAAACTGAGAAACTGGAATCTCTCAGAGTTGGGGTTGGAATAATGGTTAAGGTGATTACATCACAGACAAGATGTACAGGGTTCAATTCTCACTAAGGGAAATTGACTAGAGTAAAAATGTCCCACAAGGGCTACAAGCCTAGTAATTACATATGAACCTCTTGTTTATGGACATGGATAGCAAGACACAAGCAGTGAAATATTTTTATTTCCTTTAGTTTTATATATAGTTCAGGCATATTTCTATCACTCAGAAGAGAAGTGGTAGACAATAATAAAAGAGTTGAAGGAATTTATGTGGGAGGGGAAGAGGGAAAGGGGCAAGTGGGATAAGTTGATATTTCCAGTAGAACAAGGTGATGTAGGATTGCCTGATTTGAAGGGTTGTTTTAGATCTACACAGTTAAGGCTCATACTGAACACAAGCAGAAAGTTATAAATCAAAGTTGAAAGGGATGATGATGATGATAAAATTGGTGAAATTCAAGAAATAATGAGAGAGTGAGATTTTGCATGTAGATCTCTAAGTAGAATAATAGTAGCCATACAGAATATGATATTCATAAGTTAGCAAAAAGTATTCTAAGAACTAAGCCAACATGAGACTGTTGAAAGGAGATTTTGCCGATAGAGATGACTGCAGTTATGGGTACAGCGAAATAGGCAAGATGGGACTGGAATTTATTGGTGAAAACTGACAAAGAAACCAAGACATTAAAAGCAAATAAGAGAGGGGAAAGGTAGTAAAATGAGAAGAGGCCAAGAAGGCATTTGGACTGCAGGCTAGAGACTACTTTCACTGTCAGGGATTGATATTAGAGTATAGACAAAGTAAAAGGAATGGGGTAATCCTAAGTGAAGGAGCTGATCTTGTAGAATTTTTAGTTGATTCTAGAACAGACGCTGCTCTTAAAAAAGGGATAATTAGTAGGGCATATAACATACTGCATGATGACTATAACGAACAATCAAAGGAGGTTAGAAAAGATTGGAAATACAGAATGAATAAGCAATTCACAAAGAAACAATAGGAGAGCATGTGTATGACTCCCAAATATGTAACAAAGTTTAGAAGCTTTAGGATTTTTAACTGAAAGAGTTTACATAGGTATTTTTATACCCCAAGCAGACTGCAAAGATGTTTTTTCTCAGGTAGATGGCAAATATTGTGGTGTGATAGGGAAGAAAGAGGTAACTGGGAGCATATGATTTGGGTGTGTAATGAGTTGGCAGACTTCAAAAATTCCTTACAGAGTACTCTTATCAGAAACATTGGGTGAGTAAATGGGTGTAATTAAGGAAATTATTTTTTTTTTTAGCTGGGATATAAGGTCTGAATTGCCCAGACATATTAAGGTGTTACTAAGTTTGATTCTAGTGACTGCCAAAAACAGTTACTAGAAAATGGAAATCAAAGTCTAAACCAACTGTATTTGAAGTACTGAATATTGTAATAGAGCTAAAAGAACCGGAAGTGGGATCTTTAGGAAAAAGTTTGGAGCAAATTACAGAAAAAAAATTAACTTGTGGGAACAAGACATGCAGTATAATGTTTTAGAGAAGGAGTGAGATTTAAAGCAAGGCAAGCATTGTGCAGTTTATGTAGTATTGGATTGATGATAGTTATTAAAACAAAATATGTGCTGTATAATGTTTGTAACTAGGAACATGTTAATATGGTTTGTTTTCTTTTATTTAAATGTATGTTTGCCTGTGTCTGAAATGATAATTCAGTAAAGGTGGTAAAAATGTGTGAATCACATTTCTCTAACTGCTGGAAATTGTCTACATCCTCCCCTCTACAAGGGTGATAGTTATACAGAGCTAGGTTAGTTTTATCCTGTTGCTGTACATTCACCATTTTCTAAGAACCTGGAAAAATGCATTCATGCTCAACTTCTCCAGTTTCTTCCATCCATTAGCCTCACGTCTTCATCCCAACATGGTTTCTAGCCCTCACATAGCTGAGACCTGCACCCTGCAGTCCTGTCAATCATATACACCATCCATCCACCATGACAGGAACAGTAAATTAGTTTCTGCTGTCTTCTTAGAAGTAATACATTTAGTAAAGTCTCTCAACATGGTCTTCTCCAAAAACCTCTTACATCTAAGCCTTTCTTCCTTCTCCTGTTTCACGTGGTTTAACTCCTGTCTCTGTAAATGGTTAAATGACAACAAGTCATATCCACCTCACCTCATTCCCGATACAAGTCTTGATTCTAGGTTTCCTTATATTTAATATTTTCATCAACATCCTGCATTCACACACTTGTAACCCCTCCTAAATTCAATATGCAGATGACCCTATCATTATATCCACTACCAGCAGAATACTTGAACTGCTAATGATCACCCAAAAATTGTTCTCATCATTTGAAACCTGGCTCAAAGATTTCAGTCTAGCTATTAATTCTAAAAAAAATATCTTAGACACCCCCAAAACAAACCAAAATAACAAAGCTGATTTTTGCTTAACATCCTGTGATGGTGCAACCACAGAATCCATCTCACACACGAAACTACTTCGTTTTAGTTGCCAAAAACTTAAAGTCTGATATCCACATTCAAAAAGTGACTAAAAAAATCAGTAACTGGGCATGTTTTACAGAATAAAACCCTTTTTCACTGACACCATCAGAAAATGTGCAGCATCTGCCTTTCTTCCACCCTCTTTACTTCATGCAGTTCCTGCTTTCCCAACCTGTAATCTACACAACTAGCTAAATGTGAACAAACTTTCAATAAAATTGCTAAATTTGCCACCAATTATCTAATCGAAACACAGTAGGGAATTCCAATCCAACAGCTTCACTGGCTTGAATAACCTAACTTCCTAAAACTTGATCAACTGAGACTAGTCCACAAAATCCTACATACCTCTGGAAAATGCACCTCTCTAGCTGCCCATGTGACATGCTGCTCTCCTTGCACACTTCATTCCTCAGAGAAACTTCTACCATCTGTCACACGTAACAACTCACAGGGCAATGCTCTGTACTTCTGCTATGTCTAAAAACACTGGAAATCCTTCCTTTTAACTCTTCTATCATACATACCAGAGACCTCCGTCTCCACCACAAAATCAACACCACCTGCTAGCATAACCGATTCATAATCCAAAGCATTCTTTGTCTTTGAAATAAACTCCCTTTACACATTAAACAAAGTAATACCCTATCTACATTAAAATTTGATGACAGTAAATTCATACGTGGGCTATGTGGAAATGATCGTTCTGCTAGGGGTAAACAATACAGTACCAAAGGGTGTTGCATCTAGGCTTCTTGATGGCTCTCTGGCCCATAAACTTAGAATGAACCAATAAACCTTAGCAGAATGCCCTCTAGCCACTCCTCTCAGATACTCAATGTATTTGTCATGACCGAAGAATGTACAAAGTGTTAGTCATAATCTTATACGGACTGTTTTATAACTGAGGAATAAGGTCTGACTTGCATGAAAGAAACAAAAAGATCTGATTGTGATGATTTATTTAATGAAAATATAATTTTAGCTATATGTGAACATTCATGGTGTGGATGACAGGCACTTCGTAATCTAATACTGAGGAAAACAGACTGGTGGCTGAATGGATTAAATGACAGATAATAGCAAAAGTAGTTTAGGTATAAAAGAAGACTAATTTTGAGGAAAAAAAAAATTAATTGAAAGACTGTGAGGGATTGTTTACACGTGGAGCTCAGAAATGAAATCCATCTTAGCAAATGCCTAACAGAAAACGAATTCAAAGAGAGGGAAGTCTGGTCTGCAAATGCACTTCAGTTGACTCTTTCAAGAAAATTAGACTCCAGAGTACACAAAGCCATCTGACCAGAGGTCTCAGATGCAGAATTCCTTTTATAAATTGCCTCATTCTACTTCCCAGAAACTGCACAGCTAGAAAATAACTTGATATACTTTAGTTATGATCACTCTAGCCTGAAAATGTAAAGATGAAGCCAACAGCCCAAAATGTGTCAACTTAGCAAATGCTTAAGATTATTAGTATGAGACCTCAGAGAGAAATATTTCTGTTCTGACTCTTATGATTTACTAATGTAAGGCTTTTTATTATATTTTATTTTAAGGAACACTTTATTTAGGAGAAAGGAAATTTGTTGTTTTATGTATCATTCAAATGAAAAATCTGGCTGTGCTGTTGGGAAAGATCCAGTCTGAACAAAATCAGCATAGGATGCATATGTGACAAATATAAAAGTAATGGTTAAGACAGACTTTTTTTTTCTTTTCCCCAAAGGTTTCTGAATAAGAAAAAATGAAAGAAGTACATAATTCAGGCGCTATTCCCAGATGAAACACAATGCATCTTATCTGTTGGATAAAATGGTACATACAAGAAAGAGGAACTTTTCTGTTAGGTGTAGCCCAGTACTGCAGTAACACTTACTTCTGGATGACCACACATCAAAAGGATAACCACACATCAAAAGGATATCACAGCCTGACCCCAAGGTATAAAGGGGTGAAACCCTGACTGTAGCCCGGGTGACCCTTGTTCAAATTGCAGCATGGCTGTTTTGAGGGGTTGGGTTAGGGAGTATGGGCTTGAGTGACTGATGCCAGCTCACCCATGGGGGGGGACACTGATCCACTACACTGGCAGTGCCAACTGGTGAGTAGGAAATCACCCATGGAAAAGACAGGGCCAGATGCCACTGGTAATTGTGCATGCATATCTATTATCTAAGGGATGTAGATGTGCTTGGGAGCATGGACATTTCTCTCCCCTAGCCAGGCAGACAGTAGAAGTTAGCAAACCACTTATTGGAAGAGAATGGTGAGCCCCTCCAAAGGTTATGACTGTGTGTCCGCTCCCTATCACCTGATTGTCACCTCAGTTGGAAATGGATGGTCCAGTCGAACTACCTGGGCAGGAGTTAATGGGCTGCATGGCTTTTGCTTAACCAGGGATGCTGCTCCCATCCCTGTAAAATGTTTGGCTGATTGCAGCTTAGGGAGCCATCAGGGAACAGCCCTGAAGAGGTAGGGGAAGAGTGCTGTATGTCTGTGTGTATGTCTGTCTGTGTAGACAGATGGATCAATAATATGGAAATGGGTGTCAAGACACTCTGTCAAATGGCAATTTGATCAGCAGTTGCTCGGGTTAGTAAATGTATCAAATGAAGTCTATTGAGTGTGTTTTATGTCAAAAGTATGTAAGGGGAGAGATTTTGTGGTGTGTGTGTGTGTGTGTGTGTGTGTGTGTGTGTGTGTGTGTGTGTGTGTGTGTGTGTGTGTGTGTGTGTGTGTGTGTGTGTGTGTGTGTGTGTGATGTGAACGGCTATTCATTTTTAACTTTTGAGTGAGGGTAAAATAACTTGCTCATAATACATTGTGAGATCATATCTGATAGGATTAATTCTCCCTTTTTTCTCATGTGAGATCACACACAATTCCATCTGCATAGAATGGAAGTAGTGCAAAGAACCTTTAAGTACTGTATGAGAATGCTCAATAAAACTGGGGTAGTCATAAAGGTTAACATGAAGCAACACATTTATGGGGATAGATTTAGTGGTGAGTGTGAGTGAGTGAGTTTGTCAACCGCAATATGTTTCATACAGTGTTGATGAATGTAGTTGAGACTTATGTAGTGGCACTGTTAGGAAAAGGGATTTTCATAAGTTGATGGTTAGGGTTAGAGCCAGCACTCATAAATATTGAAGTAGACTTGACCAACTTATTAATGCATGCTAACTATAACCATGATCCTGCACATAACCCTAACCCTCCAACTAACGTATGAAAGCCCCTTTGCCTAACAGTACCACTGTTCTGATAAGTTAGGGTTAATGATAATAAAATGAATATTTTTGTTTTCCTTTTTCAAACATGTTAAATTTGATTTTTTTTTGAGCAGTTTGATTTGTCGATTATTTTGTAGTTTGATTGTTTACCCTATGATCATATAAATACTGAATTTCTTGTAAACTGAAGTTAAAGCTGATGAAACTCAGTTAAGGGTGAAAATGCTCATCTGTTTATTATCTTTTGTCTTCAATAAAAGAAGTATCACTTTCTAAACAAATTATAAATGCTTGATTACTTTGAAGTCTCAACAAAGCTTGTCTACAGTTCGTGGTTCTTTTTTCCTGATTCTAATGAGTCTCAGCCAGCAGCTTCATTGGTCATGAAGTAGCAGTTTTCCCTGTGTTTTTTTTTACAGTTGTGTACACACACACATATATATATATATATATATATATATATATATATATAAATAAATATGTATATATATATATATATATATATATATATATATATATATATATATATATATATATATATATATATATATATATATATATATATACACACACACACACACACTCACACACACACACACACACACACACACACACACACACACATTTGTGTACATATGCTCCATGTTTTATGATCTCTGAATGTTCGCGTGGTTTATTCACCCTTGCAGTAGCCAGTGCAGAAGTAAAAAACATAAATAAAATAAAAGTTATGTAATGCAAAAAAAGTAGTGGCTGATCTCAAAAAGATATGTGAGGTTCATCTGGAAAAAAATGAATTCTTATCTTATGTCACTTCTTTTTCAGTCATCACATCCATAAAACTAATATTGCTTACGAGGTTGCATATCTCTGACTGCATGGTAGCTACTTTGATTTTCATGATTGAACTGGTATGTCTGTAATGTGAGACATCACCAGAATATATGCCTTTAATAACATGTGAGTGCACTTAAAACGGATACCTAGTTTACTTCATGTTTTTGATGGAGGTACGTTTGAGAAAGAAAACATCTTATAAAGAGTACATTTTTTTTTGTCTCTCCACTTTCAGAATGCAGATGAGTGTAATGGTATTATAAGGGAATTGCAGGACCAACAGAACTCCCTCAGTAAAGCACTGAGTGAAAAACAACAACAGTGTTCAGCGCAGCGTGCTGTATCAGACCAGTTAGATGTTGACCTGGAAAAACTGCAGGAGAACAAGCAAAGGGTGAGTAGACCTTGTCCTGGAAACATTCTTTGCTTGCTTATGCCTCTGTAATTTTACTGCCTGCCACCTTATGTTCCTTGACTCCATACTTTAACCATCCATACATCTAATGCATTTATTGCATTGCATCTAATTCCATTGTGGAGCCTTCACCTGTATCCCTCAGCCTTTACTACACTTATGTAGACATTGTTTTACAAATGTGGAAAAAAGAATGAAACATTCGCTTCTTCAGTACGTTTTTGACAGATGATCCATAATATTGTTGAAGATTATGTCACATAAACTCTTATAATCATAGAAAATGGAAATGTGTTTCAATACTAATCTATATTAATAAAATATTTTTTGCTATGACACTTGGAGGATGGACCTGAAATTCCGTGACAAAACATTTTCCTCATATTATTGGTGAACATGCTCTTCTTCACGTGAAACTTAAAATTATGTATTGTGTGTGTGTGGGGATGAGGGGAGACTTGTAATAACCCGAATCTTTGAAGTTGACAGTAGATATATCTGTTGTAGAATAGGCAAGCGATAAATGCACGAACCTGGAGAAGGTGGGAACTCCATAACATCATTATCAACCCCCTTTTATCCATTTTTTTACATGAGGCCATTGTATCGTGTTAACTGTCACAATCTCTCTTGATTCAGTGCTACATTCCTGCCTTATTCTACACTACTGCCTCACTGTTACAAATCTTCTCTCAGACAGTCTGTCAACCTCTTTGCTGGACATTCTCTTTTCCTCTTACCACCTACATGTCAGTCCCAAATCTTCTTCACCAGATTGTCGTCTGCTTTTCTACATGTGCCGAACCACTGTAATGTGTTCTCTTTCATCTTTTCTGCAATTGGAACTACTTTGGCTTTTGCTGCTATGTCCTTTTTTCTTTGTCCTACACTCCTTCTTTCCTTTGATGACTTCCTGGATTTCTGCATTCCACCACCAGCTTTCTTTATGTACTTTATTTCCATAACTGGAACTGCCACATATCTCTTCTGTAGTTCTCACACATGTTGTTTTGAGTCATTGCCATTCTTCTTCAACACCACCTATTTTCTCCTCTTCTTGGGGTGCTCGAACCCTCAGTAATTCGTTGAACTGTTATATTTTCTCTCTAATCAACTTCCAGGTCTTCAGCCTTGTCTCTTTTGACCTTAGAGCCTTCTCAGAACACTGCTTGCAGCTGATTGTGGCAACCAGTGGTTTATGCTGTGGACCGACTGTTTCACTGGGGATAACTTTGCAATCATTGATTCTACACAAGTACCCTTTCCTTACTAGGAGGAAGTCTACCTGAGTTGCATGTTGGCCCCTCTTGTATGTGATCTTGTGACTGTCTGTCTTTCTGAACCATGTGTTGGCTACTATCAAGCCATTTGCAAGACAGAAGTCTAGAATGGCTTCTCCTTTTTTATTCCTGTTGCCCCACCCATGTGGACCCAGGCAGTCCTCATATCCTTTTCTGTCTGTCTGTCCAGATATGTGCATTCAAGTCGCCATTTATCAACACTAATTCATTCTCTCCTGCTTTATCTTGTAGGTCCTGCAACTGCTGCCTGACTGCACTCTTTTCCTCACTATCACAACTCTGCTGTGGGGCATAGGCTGACATTATGAATACTGTCCTATCATTACACTGGAGTCTGATTACTATGAGTCTGTCACTAATTCTGATGACATCCTCACTGCCTTCTGAAACCTCTTTCTCAACATAATTCCATATGGCATGTGACAGGTCCCTACTCCAGCCCAGCAATCAAGGAGACTCAATCCTCACCACTGACTCCGGTGAGGGACAGTCACTAAGAGCAAAGACAGATTCACACAGCATTTTCAGATGTAGCTCCCTGCACCAAGAACAGTTTCCCTTAAAAGTACACAGAGAGGATGCCCCAGACCTGGGGCTGGACTCTATTTTTCTCTCCAGACCCACACAAATCTCCCTGCTGACCACTTTGGAGCTCTTTGCCTCTGTTTTCAGTAGCTGACACACATTTGGATATTTGAGTTTTACACACACCTGGGAAAAGCTGACACAGATTTACTAGCTGTGCCTTTTTCTGCCCAGACTCTGAGGTAATCACGCTTCCACTAGTCAGTTACCCTAAGGCTCTTACAAAGGATACCCCGTTATACTCTGTAAAATTAATACTAACACAAATGGTACAGTGCAAACAAAGCAGCAAGGCTTTCAGGAGCAGGCACAGTGTCACTAAAACAAGCATAAGTACTCTCAAGATGTTAAAAATATTCTCTAAAGAACCAGCTACA
Organism: Protopterus annectens; assembly: GCF_019279795.1. NCBI lineage: Eukaryota > Metazoa > Chordata > Ceratodontiformes > Protopteridae > Protopterus > Protopterus annectens. Next base: position 43,191,614 of record NC_056733.1, read on the forward strand.
ATGAAAGGTATTAAAATATTTAAAGATAAATAAAATGGAAAACACGAGAGAACTGAATACAGTAAACAACAGTTTCAACCACAGAGATATAAAAAATAATACAGTTGGCTAGTTTCTCACAGATGCAGAAAACAGTACTAAACTATTCTCACTAAATATCCCTGACTAACTAAAGAATTACCATGCACTGACTGCTTACTAAAGCGAGACAAGCTGATGTGTGCTTGAGTGTCTTACCACAGCAAAAGCCAAATGATGCCTCTTGTCTGTCTGAAGTCTTTCCTGTCACATTCCAAAGAAACCAGATGCTGACTAGAGGATGACATCACTTCCGGTCATGTGACTCTGGCACAATACACACACAGAGCTTTGCTAAGATATGTGGCAGCATCTGAACGCTATAACACAATTTAAAACTTTCCACACTTCCAGGGTTCTCTGATAAACTTACACATTTGATCAGTTACAACAATACAACCTAATATACAGTGGATATAAAAAGTGTACACACCCTGTTAAAATGCCAAGTTTTGTGATATAAAAAGATGAGACCACAATGAATCATTTCAAAACTTTTCACACCTTTAATGTGACCTATAACTTGTACAATTCAGTTGAAAAACAAACAAATCTGTTAGGGGAAAAAATATAAAAAATAAAAAGTGTACAATAAGCTGGTTGCATAAGTTTGCACACCCTTAAACTAATATTTTGTTGAAGCACCTTTTGATTTAATTACGACATTCTGTCTTCTTGGGTACACACCTGCCATCAATTAAAGAGATTCTGATTAACCCTAAATAAAGTTCAACTGTCCTAGTAGGATTTTCTTTACATTTACTCAGTTGCCTGCTACACCAAAAGCCATGGTTCGCAGAGAGCTTACAAAGCATCAAATGGATCTCATTGTTGAAAGGTATCAGTCAGGAGAAGGTACAAAAAAATTTCCACAGCATTGGATATACCATGGAACACAGTGAAGACAGTCATCAAATAGTGGAGAAATTATGGGACAACAGTGACATTGCAAATAACAGGACCTCCATCCAAAACTGATGAAAAGACAAGATGAAAACTGGTCAGGGAGGCTGCCAAGAGAGCTACAGCAACTCTGAGGGAGCTGCAGAAATTTCTGGCAAGTACTGATTGTGTACTACATGTAACAACAATCTCCCGTATTTTCCATATGTCTGGACTATGGGGTAGGGTTGCAAGATTAAAGCCTTTTCTTACACAGAAAAACATACAGGCATGGCTAAAATTTGCAAAACAATACATCAAGTCTCACAAAAGCATGTGGGAAAATGTGTTATGGTCTGATGAGATCAAGGCTGAACATTTTGGCCACAATTCCAAAAGGTACATTTGCTGCAAAAACAACACTTTGCATCACCAAAAGAACACCATCCCCACGGTGAAGCATGGTGGTGGCAGTATCATGCTTTGAGGTTGCTTTTCTTCAGCTGGAACTGGGGCTTTAGTCAAGGTGGCGGGAATTATGAACACTTCCAAATACCAGTCACTTTTGGCCCAAAACCTTCAGGTGTCTGCTAGAAAGATGAAGATGAAGAGGTATTTCACCTTCCAACATGACAATGACCCCAAGCATGCATCCAAATCAACAAAAGAATGGCTTCACCAGAAGAAAATTAAAGTTTTGGAATGGCCCAGCCAGAGCCCCCACCTAAATCCAATAGAAAATCTGTGGGGTGACCTAAAGAGGGCTGTGCACAAGAGATACCCATGCAATCTGACAGATTTGGAAAGCTTCTGCAAGGAAGAGTGGGCAAATATTGCCAAGTCAAGATGTGCCATGCTGATAGACTCCTACCCAAGAAGACTGAATGCTGTAATTAAATCAAAAGGTGCTTAAACAAAGTATTAGTTTAAGGATTTTCACACGTATACAACCAGCTTATTGTACATTTTTTATTTTTTATATTTTCCCTAACAGATTTGTTTGTTTTTCAACTGAATTGTACATGTTATAGGTCACATTAAAGGTGGGAAAAGTTTTGAAATGATTTATTGTGGTCTCATTTTTATAGCATGGAAACCTGGCATTTTAACAGGGCTGTGTACACTTTATATCCAGTGTACATGCGTACAGTCTTTCTGTCTAGCAGGATCTACTATTGATGCATTTTTAACACAAGTAACTTTACATATATATTTTTAACTCATACATCTGTACAAATCAGTGTGATAGTCAAATAACATAAAATTATTTACAAAACTCCAGCTAGCTATGCTAGCATATGTACATGTGCTGCCCTATTGTCCCTGGCACAGATGGCACTACCTCATAACATCACATCTCTCCTCCCACATTGAAAACTCAAGGTAGTTTTTCAACTCAACCTGGAAAAACGTTGCTTGAGAGAAATGGGCCTGTCTGGGAACACATTAACCAATACCCTGTCTTGAGACCCCATCTGCATTGGTATTGCTGACCTCACTACAGTGCTGCACTGTCATGTCATATGCATGCAACCCTAGGCTCCACCTTAAAAACTTGGCATTGTGCTGGCTGGCATGATGTAGCCGTGTTAAGGGATTTTGGTCTGTAATCACAGTGAATTTCCTTCCATATGGATAGGGCTGAAGTTTCTGTAGTGCCTATACTATGGCTAGACATTCTTTTTGTACATCTGCATAACATTCCTCCCTGGGTTGTAGTCTACGGCTGTGATATACAACTGGGTGTTCTTCTACTTCTGAGGAAACCTGGCTGAGTACACCCCCACCCCATGATCTGAAGCATCCACCTGCACAACAAATTATTTGCTGTAGTCTGGACTGGCTAATGAAGGGGAGGCCACAACAAGGCCCCTTTAAGCTTTTGGAAGGCCTGCCACCCACTGCAAATACTCAGCACCAGGGCCTGCCTATCATGGTAAGGCTTCACTATGTTAACTTGGTACAATTTGTGCCCCTGACTCCTGGCTAGCAGGTTTACACTGTAATTAACATCACTGACCTTCCTTACCACTTCAGAGGGTTCATCCCAAGCTGTCTGCAGCTTACTGTGTCTGACAGGAATGAGCACCATAACCTGCTGTCCCACAGCATATTCTCAAGCTCGAACATTCATGTCATACTAGAACTTTTTCTGCTGTTAGGCTCCTGTCAGGTTCTCATGGGCCAAGCCTATGAGCTCCCTATGCCTTGGCCTGAAGTTTAGGATATATGCCACAGCAGACTCCTTTTGGGATTCACACTCATCCTTCCACTCATCACGAATCATATCTAAAGGCCCCCTCCCCCTTTGCCTATACAGCAGCTGAAGGGGTAAAAAAAGCCTGTGGATTCCTGGGATACCTCTCTGTAAGCAAACAGCAGATGGGGCAAATATTATGTCTCTTAAACTGGTCTGCAAATGCCCATAGCATGGTCTTTAGTGTAGAGTTTAACCTCTCCAAAAGACCATTGGGGATTTTTAGGTGCTTCACTCTACAGCGCTTCCACAGACAAGCCAGCAGGTCTGACATGAAATTGGCACCTCTGAAAGTCAGTGTTTTTCTTGGGAAACCTACCTTGTTGAAAATCTCTAACAAACTATTTGCCACCTTCGCTGCCTCGATGGAGGGCAGAGCCACCACCTCAGGGTATCTAGTAGCATAATCTACTGCCACCAGGATATAATTTTTCCCCGTGGAACTTGGAGCACTCGGAGACCTCACAGTATCCATAGCTACCATCTAAAATGGCTCTTCAATCACAGGCAAAGGCATCAAATGAACTTTGACCTTGTTTCCTGCCTTGCCTACCTTTTGGCACTGCTCACAGGTCCTTGCAATACCCACTTACATCCCTTGCAGTCCCAGGCCAATAAAAGTTCTGCATAATATGTCTCTTTGATAAGCGTTATGCCCATATGACCTGCAAAAGGAATGTCATGGGCTATGGCTGGAAGTGCCAGATAGTAGGCTCTGGGCACTGCCCACTGCTGTACTACCTAACCCTCTAGCCCTCCCTCAGGGGTCCACTCTATACAGTAAACCTTTGTTCCAGTATACGGTCTCCCCTTTTTCTTGAGAATCAGGTGCCTCTTTAGCTACCTTCCTCAAGCCTCATAATGTAGGGCCCAAAACTGAGCCTATCTCAGTTCTATCTTTGTGACCATGGACAGCTCCCTTTTCACTGGAAGTCTGGTCTTTTCTGACACCAGTGCCTCACTGTCAGCCTGGATGCTACCACTCACCTCTGCCCTTGCAAGTCACCCTGTCCACGGGAACATCAGTACCTACCACCATCTGTGGCTCACTTTCAGGCTTCCTGCTACAGGGTAGCTCCCTCTCTGAAGTAGCCTCCTCACCAGCCCACCAAACCCAGCTTCAGATGTGGGGTCTATCTGGGTCTCCCCCAGACTACCTGACCCACATGCCTGTCTCCAAGCCTGATTGCAAGTAACTGCATGCACACAAGGTACGGCATTATCAGAATCATTCCCTATTAAGACATCTGCAGGGATATCCTCCAACACACCTAGCTGCTTGCTTCCTTTTCCACCCTCCCAGTCAAGGGGAACCCTGGCCAAAGGTATTTGGAATGGGATTCCTCCTAAAGCTGTGACTGGTGTGGACTGCCCACGCAAGTACTGCTCCTGTTTAACCACTGCAGGCTTCACAATGGTTATGTCAGAGTCTGTGTCTCTCTTAGCAGTGGCCTGTCTTCCATCCACTAAGATAGGATACAAACTTCAGTGATAATTTAGTACCCCTGTTGTCTCCAGACAACTTACCACTGGCATGCTGTATTCACACTTGCTGGCTCCCTTTACCTTTTGTTCCCCACCTTGCCTCAGTGGACATTTGTATGCTACATGGCCTTTCTGGTTACATTTAAAACATCTAACCCTTGGTCCTGGCCGTGTACCTGAAGTAGTGGCTTCTCTGTTACTGGTGAACTCTGTTGGGGTGGTTTAGGCTGCCCACCACGGGTTCCCTTATATCCATTTGCAGCACTGGATATCCCCTTCTTGTTCAGTGGTGCCCTGCTTGCTAAGTAAAGATCCCCTTTTCTCCCCAGTTCATCTGCAGAGTTACACTCCTGGTCTGTCAACCAGATTCTCATATCCTCAGGCAAAGTGCTAAGGGCTTGTTCCCTCACCAAAAGGTCTGCCAGCTTTTCAAAAGTAGTGACCTGACACCCACTCACCCACCTATGAAAATAAGTGCTTAACTCAGCAATATAAATACATATACATTCATCTGCTTTGCGTCTATGCTCATGAAACTTTTTTCTTTAAGCTTCAGGTGTTAACTTAAATTATTCTAGTAAACATTACTTTACTTTATCAGTTTAAACAGTCAGTATCAGACAGTTTAGAAACATCAATTACAGCTTTACCATGGAGTAAGGGGGTTAGGAACCATACTCAGAGCCCTTAATCAGCATTATACTGTTTACATACTCTTTCAAATGCATGAATAAAACTATTAAAATCATCACCACCTGTAAACTTTATTAGAAATTTACTAACCTTTATTGCTTGTGAGGTTCAGTTATTCCATTCACTATTACCTCCACGACCCTGCCAAAGAGTCAGCATCTCCTTCTCATGTTGGCGCTGTTTCTCCTTTTCTTCAGCCTCCAAACACAGCAGTCTGTTACTCTCTTTGACCGCCAAACAGCCTTTTTGCTAATTCTAACTCCATCTGTTTTTGCTTTTTCTTCAGCCTCCAAATGACACAGTCTCTATGCTGATTCTGCTACCAAACATTTGGCCTCCAGTTCAAGTCTGTGTAACTCCAAATGGATTTTTAAGTCCTCTGAGGAAGAGGTGAACTGTCCTGTTTCTGATTACTGTACATCCTCATCACCAGACTGATTGTCTTCTGGGTTATTAGTCCATGCTGTAGCTATGACTAAGGCTGAAATCATTTCCTTTTTGGTCAGGTAGGCATACACCAGTCCTTTGTCTTCACACACCTTGGCCAACTGGTTCTTTGTCAGCTTGCTATAATCCTTTGCTGACATATTTGCCTGCTTTCCCTGACTAAACTATTCTAACAAAAATAACTAAAACTGTTGTGAAAATTAAACTCTGTATGCTTACTTTGTGGCTGCTGAGAGTACACACTCCTTCAGTGACAACTGCCCACTGGCTACTGAGGATCAATTAATATCCCATGAAGCTGTCTCCAATATGTGACGGATTTTTACTCTGGGCCAGCAATCAAGGAGACTCAAACCTCACCACTGATTCTGGTGAGGGATGGTCACTAAGAGAAAAGATGGATTTACACAGTATTTTCAGATGCAGCTCCCTGCACCAAGCACAGTTTCCCTTGAGAGCACATAAGGAGCACATTCCAGACTGGAGGCTGGACTCTCTTTCTCTGTCCAGAACCTTCCACTGTCCTGGAGAAGATTCCTGATGATGCTTCTTCTCTTCCTATGATTTCCCATCTGACTCCTGAGTTTGAGTCATCTTCACCACTGACAGAATGTTAGTCATACATTAATGGGTTATCTGTCAGCTTAGTTAATAGAAGAGACACAGTCACGGATATTAGGGTTGCCACCTTTCGTTGTGGCTAAAACCAGAGTAAAGCCACACCCCTCACGTCACCAGTAACCCCGTCCACCCCACCCCTCTCCCACCCACATACCACACATTTTTTGTGACCTCACGATGACATCACATGGTGGGAAATGCCTTCTTTTTCCCTTCCTGCTGCCTGATTTAGGCTGATTTACTATGCTTTTCTGTAACAAAGCATAGTAAATCAGCCAATTTACAAACTCTGATAGTCTGGTTCCTTTTTGAAGCAGAATAACGGAGTTTGTACAGTGTTTTCCGGACTACCAGATAATCAGTTTGATTTGCGGATAGTTAAAAAAAAATGGAGGGTTGGCAGCCCTAACAGATATCCTATTTGGTAGAAAGCCATAATCCTTTCGTAACTGGAACCCAGGAAAAATGGGGCAATGAAACAGAAAGAAATGGTTCTCTACAGGAAACTGTTATTTCAGCAGCAGAGAATATGTTTTTCTTTCTAATTTTCTGAAAGAACATCCAGTGCTGAATCTGTATTAATACAGACATTAATAATTAATATGTCAGGTTGAAGTGTGCAGGCTTTAGGAAATAAGAGAGAGAGAGGTGCTTCTTCACTCAACCTTTAATCAGAAGTGATGAATCTCATCTTATCATGATTCACATCCCATATTACTTGCAACTTTTAAAGATCCAAAAAGAAAGTAGCTAGACCAAAGTGCTACACGTTCTTGAGACGCCTATGAATCCTCACAACTGGTACCGCAACAATATGAGATAAAAGTCCAATAGTTGCTGTAAAATGTTTAATAAAATGTCAAAACACACAAATGATACAACTCCAATTCAGTTAAGCGCTTTCACCCGCACATATACGGGCTTCATCAGAACTGAAGAATAATACTAAAACATTCACTATTTTAAAACTTTTTGGCGCCAAAATACAAAGATGTCATTTAAAGGTACATACACATACCTAACAAAAATTCTAGTATTACAGATATAACGTGCACAACGTATATAATTAATTAAAACTTGAATTCTCTTACAGTAATCAACTGTGCATTTTGAGCAGTGGTTTAATAGAAATAAAATCATTTAATCCTGGGGGTGTAGTGGCATCTGTTAATATCTGCCACCACATTTCTTTATACAACAAAGATGTCTTGAAATCTCCACCCCTAGGATTTAATTTAATGCTGTCTATTATAGCAAATTTAAAGGTGTGGTTATCACCATTTTTTGTATATGTCTAAACAAAGCGTTTTTTTCATCCTTCTTCCTAATGCAATATAAATGATCGTAAATCCGTTTATTAAACTGCCTTTCGGTCTTACCTATATAGTAAGCCTTACAAGAACAGCAGTTAGCAATATACACTATACCCTTTGATTTACAGTTCCCTTGCTAAAATTTTATATAAGTCTTACTGATATTACTTAATTTTATACCTTCACCTTCATTAATAGAGTAGCATAGATTACACATACCACACTTCTTAGTATGTTTACTAGTGGGATTAGGAATAAATGGACCACTTTCTAAGTATTTTTTAATATTAGGCACCATTTTGTTAATGAATAACGGATGACTTCCTGCTATCTTCGTAACTTCTTCATCAGCTAAAATTATTCTCCAATTAGATGTCATAATATCTTTAATTTTGAATGAGTGAGGTCCGTATTCTATGACACAAGCTCTACTAAAATTTGTAGTTCGCTCCAATTGTTGATTGAAGTTACTACCTGTGTGTTCGTTGTTATTCACATTAAAGCCCAGTAATGGTACATACGTTTTGCCCCACTCCATCATCACTTATGTGTTTACTTTAGACAGCATTCGGGGATCATAACCTCTGTCAAGAAATAGGGACTTAATAAATTCTGTTTCATCCACCATATCAGTGTATAAAGAAGTCATTCTTATAGCTCTGATTAATTGTCCCTTAAATATATTCCTTAGCAGTTTTTTGGGGGTGATTACTAGAATATTCTAACTATTCAAACTAAGGGGTGAATTGCAGAAATTGACATCCCTGCTAACCAATTTAGGAATACAACAACTAGGTACAAGTCATATGGCACACAATGATTTTAATTTTAAATCAACTAAATTTTTACGGGAAGTACTTCCATCCTTAGGCGCAGTAAGTAAAATTGGTGAAGATCGTAAGCACGGAGAGGAGCGTGCCAGTTCTACCAATAGCAACGAGGGTTTCACTTTGCCAGTACCAGGAACACCCAAAATACCAAATGGACAAGGCAATAAATGTGGAGGTATTCATCTAATAGACTTACCAACGCATTTTTCACATAATTTACAATGTAACAGCAGTCGGATGGGTGTAATGGATTACACCTTTGATTTTTCTTTCGGTGATTCGGATGATGAAATTAAACGGATGGGTGCTAGACCTAAACGAGTCATGCCACAGAGAACTTATGTTCATACAGGGGTTTCCCAGCAGCGTGACAAAGGTACTCTGTCTGCGCAAGAATATTCTAATAACAACAAGAAACAGGACAAAAATGTTTTTTTAAAGAATTTTTTAGAGAGTAATTGTGGTTTTGAATCTGATAATCATCCTGAAATTTCAAATGCAGATAAGATACCCAAAGGAACTCTTAAGGATTTTATATGTACTTTGGGTAAGAAACTTAATAATATTAATAGTGTAAAACTTGATAATGCATATTTATTAAAATGTATCAAGTCTGGTATAGTACCCATGGGACTGAGATTTTTTAAGTACCCAATGGGTCTGGCTTTGAATGATGATATAAAAGCTGATTTCAATAGTTTTTTTGATCAGATTGGTATGCAATATATGGAGAAGTTGATTAAATATAACGATGAAAAACTGGTTAAAATGATGCATGAGGTAGAAAAATTAAATGACGTGATTGTAAAGGATATATTATTTGCACAGTGGGAAAATTTATATATTAAACAATTTAATATGGCTGAGGCCAATAGTATAAAAACACAAAGTAGGAAAAACAAAAAATTACAAAGGGACAAGGAACAATATAAAAAAGGTGTGGTATACAGTTGGGACAAAAAAAATTTTGATTTCTAATACAAAAACACTCAGGTAGACTTTGATAATATATATCATAAACAAGGTGATAGAGATTTAAATTTTCGGAACAACGGGCAACAATACCATCAGAGAGATTGGAAGTGGGGAGGGAACTGGAAGAAACACCAATATTACCAATCGGGCAAAACAACGAAAAATATGGAACACAACAACAATTGGTAAATTTAACATGGGATGTTCAGAGGGGTGAGCTAAATCCAAGTAGTAAGGATGAGCCCACCATTATAAGGAAAGGTGTTATTAACAGTTACAAGAATTTTAAAATATACAATTACACAGAACTCCCACTTAGTTTGACCCACTTCCAGTTATTTTCTAAGGGTATGAAATATGTACCAACAGTTAATTTTAAAATAGTAGATTGCCTTAGTGAATTTAAATTATACATTAGGAAATTAAATTTGGCAGTGATGTTTCGGAATTCGCATAGTACAGTTACAGAGCAACAATTCGTCAATACAGGCAAGGACACAAAATCACTAAAAAAATAAAAGCAATTTTGTGCCATTGATGAATCCCACCATTTCTATATATGACAAGGCAGTTACTAAACAGATATATAATTTACAGCATAAGATACATGACTCAAAAATGAAGTCTAATTTATCAGGGGATGAAACCAAATTATTGAACGATATGAGAAACAATAGAACTATTCGGGTAATGAAACCCGACAAAGGGGGTGGGATTGTGATTTACGATAGTATGGCATATGCTTCAAAAATTTTTGATTTATTACATTTTTCAGGAAACTATGAAACAGTTTCCTTAAATGAGATTAATGTAGCATATAAAAAAATTGACCTTCACATTGAGGAATTTTGGATAGACAATCGGATTACCAAGGACACTTATAATTACATCAGAGTTGAACATCCAGTAGTTGCTTCTTTGGTGGGTATTCCAAAAATTCACAAACAGATAGATGACCCACCTTTTCGTCCTATCGTATCTGGCAGTCGATCCAAAACTTTCCCATTAGGAGTAGCGGTAGATGTTTCTTTGAAACATATATATAACAAAATTCCACACCTTGTGAAAAATTCATGGGAATTCATGAAGAACTTTCCCATTAATTCTTACAAACAAGACATCTTGTTTGCTACCATTGATGTCACTGATTTATTTTCCTGTATACCGAAAAACGAAGGTTTAAATGCATTTGCAGACAGCATTAAGAAATATGCTGAAATTGATTGGGATCAAGCTTGTCTCCTTATAGATATGATGATATAGTTCTGGAGCACAATTATATTTTTTATGAGGGTGAGTATTTTAAACAGACCAGGGGGGTAGCAATGGGGGCGGCATGCACCTCCATATTTGCAAACCTGGTCATGTTGCAATGGGAGGAATCTACTATATGTCAGAGTACGTTCATGAAGGATATCAAGTATTATTCCCGATTTTTGGATGATATTTATATATTATGGGAGAGTACATTGAAAAATTTCCAAGAATTTATAACTTATATAAATTCTAGTAGTAGTTATTTGAAGTTCACCTCCAAAATTAGTTTCGAAGGTTTGGCATACTTAGACACGTGGATCTATAAAGATGGAAAAAATGTTCAGTCTAGAATATACAGGAAGAACACGTTTTCTAATAATTATTTAGAATATTCTAGTAATCACCCCCAAAAAACTGCTAAGGAATATATTTAAGAGACAATTATTCAGAGCTATAAGAATGACTTCTTTATACACTGATATGGTGGATGAAACAGAATTTATTAAATCCCTATTTCTTGACAGAGGTTATGATCCCCGAATGCTGTCTAAAGTAAATACACGGGTGATGATGGAGTGGGGCAAAAAGTATGTACCATTACTGGGCTTTAATGTGAATAATAACGAGCACACAGGTAGTAACTTCAATCAACAATTGGAGTGAACTACAAATTTTAGTAGAGCTTGTGTCATAGAATACGGACCTCACTCATTCAAAATTAAAGATATTATGACATCTAATTGGAGAATAATTTTAGCTGATGAAGAGGTTACGAAGATAGTAGGAAGTCATCCGTTATTTGTTAACAAAATGGGGCCTAATATTAAAAAATACTTAGAAAGTGGTCCATTTATTCCTAATCCCACTAGTAAACATACTAAGAAGTGTGGTATGTGTAATCTGTGCTACTCTATTAATGAAGGTGAAGGTATAAAATTAAGTAATATCAATAAGACTTATATAAAATTTAAGCAAGGGAACTGTAAATCAAAGGGTATAGTGTATATTGCTAACTGCTGTTCTTGTAAGGCTTACTATATAGGTAAGACCGAAAGGCAGTTTAATAAAGCATTCTGATCATTTATATTGCATTAGGAAGAAGGATGAAAAAAACGCTTTGTTTAGACATATACAAAAAAATGGTGATAACCACACCTTTAAATTTGCTATAATAGACAGCATTAAATTAAATCCTAGGGGTGGAGTTTTCAAGACATCTTTGTTGTATAAAGAAATGTGGTGGCAGATATTAACAGATGCCACTACACCCCCAGGATTAAATGATTTTATTTCTATTAAACCACTGCTCAAAATGCACAGCTGATTACTGTAAGAGAATTCAAGTTTTAATTAATTATATACGTTGTGCACGTTATATCAGTAATACTAGAATTTTTGTTAGGTATGTGTATGTACCTTTAAATGACATCTTTGTATTTTGGCGCCAAAAAGTTTTAAAATAGTGAATGTTTTAGTATTATTCTTCAGTTCTGATGAAGCTCGTATATATGCGGGTGAAAGCGTTTAACTGAATTGGAGTTGTATCGTTTGTGTGTTTTGACATTTTATTAAACATTTTACAGCAACTATTGGACTTTTAGCTCATATTGTTGTGGTACCAGTTGTGAGGATTCATAGTCATCTCAAGACCATGTAGCACTTTGGTCTAGCTACTTTCTTTTTGGTTCTGTTGTTGCTGCTATACCGAACTTCAGTCTGTTATACAACTTTTAAAGATCGCGCATGCAGCCTAAGGAACTTGTAGAGCACCGGGTTCCAGCATATCTATGAGGAGAAATGCCTGTATGTGTCTATGGGTTTTTGTGGAGCCGTTTGTCAATGCTTTGTTTGACAGCACATCCCTTTTTGGTCCCAAGGTCAAAGATACACTATCTAGTTGTGAATAAGAAGGTAAGACCCTTTCTGCCATGGGCATACATTTTATTGCCCCTCAGAGACCTTACCCAAGGGGTCAGAGAGGTTGAGTAAAATGCGGTTCAAGAAATCTCAGGGGTCTTACCAGGACACACATGGAGAGTTTTCCCTAAGAGGAAGAGGTGGGAATAATAAAGGAAGATGCCACCCTCGTGGCAGAGGAGGCCCGCAGAACCAAGTGTCTTGAGAATCTTTCTTCAGGAAACCCTTCCAGCACTCCTCAAAGGAGGCCTAACTGCCCACCTCTGGAGACAATCAGGGGTTGACTATCCCTGCACCGGAGAGCCTGGCAAAAAATAACCACCAATATGTGGCTGCAGAGTATAATATCCAAAGGTTACCAAATTCCCTTCTCTCATCACCCCCCCAACAAAAAAAATCCCAGACAATTCTACCCAGTCAAAGGGATCAAGCAGTCATTCAAATTCAAAAACTGCTAGGAAAAAAGAGTCATTCAAGGGGTCTCCCGAGACCACAGAGGATTTGAAACTTACTCAAGGTTCTTTTTACTTCCAAAGAAAACAAGGGACTAGAGACCAATTCTGGATCTCAGCAGGTTAAACAAGTCAGTTCGACGTTGCAAGTTCCGAATGGTCACAGTTCAGTCCATACTTCCTTTTCTGAAACAGAACGATTGGATGTGCTTTATGGATCTTCAGGATGCGTAGTACCATGTAAAAATGGACAAATGTTCCAGAAGACACCTACACTTCTGGCTGGGAGCCAGTCATTACCAGTTCAGAGAGCTGCCCTTTGGTCTCACTACCGCCCCCAGAGTGTTCACCAAATGCATGGCAGTGGCTGCGGCTCACCTGAGACGACAAGGATTTTGGGTGTTTCCTTATTTAGATGACTGGCTCATATCTGCCTGACAAAACATCTACTTATCTGTGCAAGAGATTCTGTTCTTCAAATCTGTACAGAACTAGATCTATCCATAAATTGCCAAAAATCACAGCTGGACCCTTCTCAAACACTGGATTTCATAGGAGCACTACTGGACACTACTCAGATGATTGCGAAACTTCTGCCCTCCAGAGTGTTGACAGTCAAGCGACAAACGCACAGATTAGTCTGAAACAAGAAGGAAGCTGCTCATCATGTTCTAAAGGCTTTAGGGTTAGTAGCTGCAGCTATAGTTTTAGTTCCATTAGCCAGATTTCACTTGTGAATACTTATGGCTTCTGGCTGCCCAATGGTCAATTATCCACCAACTGATGTCTCACCAAATTCTCATAACGGACACATGCAAAAGGATCCTTTCATGGTGGTTTCATTCAGCACAGTTGATACAAGCTTGACCCTTGTTCCACATCAGCCACAGGCCACGGTGACTACAGATGCTTCCCAGATGAGGTGGTGGGGGCATTATCTGGGGAAGACCATCCAAGGCACCTGTTCTGCAGATGAGGCCAATCTGCACATAAACATCCTGGAGATGAGGGCAGTACTTCTAGAGCTGCAGGCATTTCAGACTGCTCTTCCTCCAGGAACAGTAGCAATTCATTCAGACAACATGTCTGTGGTCTGGTACATAAGCAAGAAGGAACCAGATCATACACTCTGTGTCGAAAAGTGCTGAGAGTGTGGGAAAGGGTGATCTCATCCATCCTCTTTCTTATAGCAACAGACATTCCGGGAAAGTCCAACATGATAACAGATAAATTGAGCAGGTCCATTCTCATGCCTCACGAGTGATCTCGCAACCAGATAGTAGCAGAAGACATTTTCCACAGATGGAGCCAGCCTTGCTGCAACCTCTTTGCATCTCCACTAAAGAACAAATGCAGCAGCTACTTTGCCCTGATTCACCCACCAGAGGAATCCCTGAGGCATGCAGTCATACACAATTGGCCTATTGTATGCCTTTCCCCCATCCCTTTGATTCCCAAATTCCGTCAGAAAGCAGCAGGTTGAAGAGAACAGTAATCCTCATTGCCCGGTTTTGGCCTGGACAACCCTGGTTTCCCTTCCTCTGGCCTCATTTACAGATGGAATGCTGGATTCTGGAACCCATTCTGGACTTCTGTCACATCCAGCAGGAATTATTCATCCCAACTTTCACAACCTCAAACTGATGGCTTGATTCTTCCAGTCCCATTGATTGCCAGACAACCCATGCTCTGCTCACCGGTCCATCATATTTTGATGTCTTCCCATAAATCATCTACTCAGAAACTTTATAGGAGTAAATGGAAGAGCTGTAAAGGCAATAAACTTTATTTATTTATTTATGGCTCAACACTATAATGTGGATCCCTTCACAGCACCTATTCACTCTGTTCTAGAATTTTTAGCTCACCTTTTTAATAATGGAACAGGCGACTCTACAATTAAGGTACAATTAGCAGCTATCTCAGATTTTCACATTGGGAAAGATAACTTGTCTCTCATTTCCCACAAACTTTGCAAATCCTTCTTAAAAGGGACTATATCATTAAGGCCTCCTCACAAAGATCCTTCTCCTTCATGGGACCTAAACTTGATACTATGTCTTATTGTTCATTCCCCATTTGAATCTGCAGTGACTTGTGATATAAAGTTTCTATCTTGGTAAACTATCTAGTGTCCATTACATCTGCAAGACAAATATCAGAATTTCAGGCACTATCTTCCCAGTCCCTGTATCTGATTTTTCAAAAAAACAGAGTCTCTTTATGTAACAACACCTCTTTACTGCCCAGAGTTGTTTCACAAACAAATATTAATCAGGCCGTACATTTGCCTATTTCTTCCATAACTTCAGCAACAAAGGCAAATATGTTCTACATTTGTTGGATGTCCAAAGACAATTATGTTTCTATTTGCATAGGACTAAAGAGTTTCTGAAAGCATGTCAGTTGTTTATTGCCTTTGCAGACCCTAGGAAAAGCCTACCAGTATCCAAAGTTACCTTAGCAAAATGGCTTTCTGATTGCATTTATTTTATTTTCATCACAAAAGGTATAGATCCTTCCAAACCTATTCGAGCTCACTCAACCAGGGCCATGGCCACTTCTGCAGTTTTCCAGTCTAATGCCTCCATGGACAAGGTTTGTG